>NC_092809.1:80007434-80307434 GCF_040954645.1 Diabrotica undecimpunctata | reverse complement strand
AAAATGGTTTTATGGTGATAATTCTGGACAAAAGTGTGTAGATTTATTTTTTGTTTTTTTTTTTTGAGAGGGAACCAATTCCTTGCGTATTGTCAATTCATAAATTGTTAAAAATTTTGAAAGTTGTTATTGCCTCAAAAATTACAGAAAATGTCACGCTCAAGAAGTGTTACCAGAAAAGGTGTCACATATTTTATGACAGATATTGTTCAGCCGTAGGTCATAATATTTGAATCATTTCTGTAGGACATAAAGAATTATTTCTTATTTTATTAGGAATTACATTTTATTTTAAAGAATATATTTTTTGTTTTATCTTTTTAAACAAATGCGCTTTTACTTTTAATTCGACTACAAAAAATTATTCTCATTATTAAAAACCGATACCAATGCACCGCTTTAAGGTCAGTGTATTTTTATCAAGTTTTTATAATCTAAGAAATGAACCGGACATACGTAAGAAACAAACGTATTTTTACGTACTAAAATTTAACGTACTATATGAGGTACTAAAAGCGCTGTGAACTGATAAGTTTGATATCACTACTGTAACCTTTGAGTTAGTCTCGAAACCAAATTATTTTATATATGGAGTCGCACGCACCCCTACCAGAAGTTCCTCCTCCACGATATGCGCTAGAGGAGATGGAAGGCCTTCGACTGTATAAAAGAGCATCCGCCACAAGAGAAAGCAGAGATCTGCTTGCCAACCCCTTCTGCTAGAGTACTGTTACGATAGATGGTGACGTGTCGTATGACTCAGAACGGTAAACAGGTTTATCACTAATATGCTTATTCATTCGAGTATTTTCTAGGTAACGCCTACCTGACAACACCCTTTGTTATAAAAACAACAGTTTTACCGTTACCATTTTCGCCGCTCAGTCTGGTAGAGAGGATTGTCGACTTTTCGACATAACGGCAGTTTATGTATATAAATGAAACATTTTATATGGGGGAACAGTTAATTTTTTTGGAAGATTCGCGCCGCGTGTAAATTGTATCGTTCGTATAAATAAATTATGTATTATTAGTGGTTTAATAAACTGATATAAATTACCGTGTGTTTTAATAAATTAAAATAAGAACAATATAATAAATTAGTAAGGAATTAATAAATAAAATAGAATAGATTATAATTAATTAATTCATAACAGAACTGATCTAGTGGCAGTCCCGTGCCCGGTCTTGGAGTATTGATCTGAGATTCTCCCCTATGTCCAAGTACTGATTGGACACCGTTCGTTTCTCATCGGGCCGAGTGTTGGTTGGCCCGCTCCATCTCTACTCCTTCGATCCGTTCCCTACCGTCTGTGTCCTGTGTAAGTGTATTAACACAGCATAACTGCAGTTTAGATTTTATATCATTAATTGTATTTTATTTTTCGCAGATATTAAACAGTGGGTCATACCGCCGTGGATGCCGTCGTCGCCAGGATTGACGCTCTTAATTTTTATTGTATATATTACATAGGATATAATTTCATTTTGTTATTTATTTATTTCGAATATATTTTTATTTAATTTAAACCTGAGTTTTAACGAGTATGCTGTCTGAAAGAGCTACAACGTCACAAGTCACCTACTTGATAAAAAATAAATTTATGCTTAGTGAAATTAACACCAAAACGAAGATATTAAATCGAAAATGGTACTAAATGCGATTAAAACTAATTGTTGGTTACTTTAAGTAAAAGAATAGAGGAAAAAGTGGGGTAAATCCGTTTGATTACGAAATTAGCAATAGCAATAAACAAAAACATAACAAATATAATGTTTATGAATAATTAATATTTTACTAAAAAGCCATAAAAATGTATACATGTAGGTGCATCTCAGCGCTTTTATTAGTTACGAAAATGATTTTTTTAAATACTATCTCATCTTATACTTAAACCAAAAAAAGAGGTTTTTAGTTCACATGAAAAATCCTATTTGTCTATGCCAGCCTATGAAAAAGCACAGAAAATCCTTTAAAATGAGGGTTTGTAAATTTATTTTTGTTAATTTGTTTCTTAATTATTGCAAAATAGCTTCAAAAGTTGATTTTTTTAAAAATTATTAATAACTTTTTTAAAAATGCACAACAAACTTGATTTGGTGTGAGAATAAGGATAATATCACAAATATTTAGCTTTAAAAATTTCAAGAAGTTTCACTTAATAGTTATTGCAAAATTGAAATTGTTTATACCAAAAAGCTTTTATCTATTAGTATAAAAGATATTTTTATACTAATAGATAAAGTCTTAAGAGTAATTTCAGTTAGTTCGGCTAATGGATTAAGTCCACAGTCAAAGGAAACCGACAGCACATACACAACGTTATTATGCGCAAACTATTGGGTCTACATGAATTCTGAAAGCACCAAATTGAAAAAAAAGCTTGTTTTATCAAATTAAATCATTTAACGATTAAAAAGTTTATGTTAAATATTGTAAAATAGGTTTGCACAAATACTATGAATATAAGCGTATAAAAATTTAAAATAACTGAGACGCAATAACATGTACGAAATTAGTCAAAAAGGCTTAGGAGAAATTTGTTAATTCCTCTGGTCTAATTCCATTATATGTAAGTTGTTACTTAATTGTAAGTTTTTTTAAACTACGGTATACAGTCAACCATTGAGACTTTCCCTTTTAATTTTGTGAATACAGTAATATGAAGGATAATTACCTGTAGAATACCACCGCTACCTTCTATCAACCGTTTCCTAGCAGGAGATGAAAATGGATCATGCTTAAGCATATCACTAGCTTCCTCCAATAATTTTGAGGAACGTTCGACTCTGACAAGAGCAGATGGCATATCTTGACGTAGAATAGGATCATCGGAGCTGTTAATCGTTTCGCGGCCAACCTATAAGAACAAAATTAATAATCGTAAATATCTTAGTTTTCAATACAATGACTTATGGTATATGTTGAAAATAATATAACTTTGCTACTATACTCTGTTTTTTAACCAGGAGGAGTAAACTAAAAAGACAGATTCACACCCAAGAAAGTTACTAGAAAAGTCACCAAATACATCTTCTTTTTTGGTTGCTTATCTCGGCCTTGCGGTAATCCAGTAATCAGAATTGGACAACCTCACACATCGATTCTAACCTAATTTTGTTTGTTTATGTTTGAATAATAATTTTTTCCAATTCACTTCCAATATATATTATTTAGTTTTTCTAATTACAATAAAAAAATGTTAAGACTGTTATGAAGAAGTTGAAGAATTTTTAGAGTTTATTTATCACATTGTAGAAGAAAATCGTCTGGAACGTATATGAAAGCCATATATTCCCATATATTCGTGATAAAATTATATCTAAAATCCAATCGAATTTTACAATATTTCTTCAGCGCATTCACTTAAACAACAAATATTGTATGATACTTTATAAAAATATAAGCAGTTTCTATGGGATTGCCCATTAAAAGGCTCCATTAAATGAATTGTAGCTCTTTCTGATCATAGAAGGGAGATTATGGGTATTGTTGTTGAACTTAAAAACTTTCTCTCTTATACACTGATTATAATACAATGCATAGAAGCCATCCCCCACTGGCATGTTTAGAATCAGTACACTAGATGTATATATGTATATTTTTAGGTAATGATAAAGAAAATAGATACAATAGTGCACATATAAGAACAAGAAATATTGTATTGTAGAAAAGCTATTTTGGAACACAGTTTCCTTGTTTTCAACAAGTTCTACAATCCAAATTAAATACATCTCTTGCAATAATATGTGCTACAGCATTACCTTACAATCTGGGTTTAAGGGAAAATAATGATGGTGATGACGATTTTGTACAAAATGTTGATGTGTTGGTAAATAGAAATGTTAATGATGTGGAACAATGGTTAAATTATAGGAGACATTTTATTCAACATTTTTTTTGCATGAGAATGAGAATACTATTGAATATCATACTAAATGTTTTTTTTTCTATTATTTCTCAAAATGTGATCATAATCATTGGCTTGACAACCTTTTTTGTTTGGGTTTTGATCTTTTCAGGAATACTTATTTCTCCATTCCAATCTATTTTAATGACTTATTCCAAGTATTTGTTCCTTACCTATATCTAATCTTTGGTCTTCCTCGTGTTATATGTCCATCTGACATTTGTTTATTTTGGAAAGTATTTCATCTTCTTTCATCTTTCCTCGTATTATTTGGTCCTATTTTGATGAATGTTAATTTAACCCATTATGATCCGAGTTTTTTTTGTAATGTATGTATTAAAGAAACTAATATATGTTTATTAAAAATGTATAATAATAGACAAATTAACAATTTTTTAATCTAAAAATCTATTAACTAACAACAAACATGTGTTACATAAATGTAATGCTAGGTCATTATAGTATTGTAGCTAAAATAAAATAAATTCTTAAGAAACACAACGAAATTTGTATTAAAACTAGAATGTCCTCATATGAAAAATATAATTATTGCAGTCAATACACATGCGGACATCACATTTGCTACACATTGTTCGAGTACTACTGCTACACCCCTATCCTTCACATCAACATCTTTTGTTGTTAGATATAGTTATTAAAAGGTGATTGTTTCCATCGCATTAGATTGTCTGATATTCTATTAAGCGAAACACTAAATTTCAAAGAACTGGGTCTTCCACCATGCATTTGTATATTTGTTAAGATATGACTAAGCAATACATCTTCTGAAATCTAATTGGGAAATCTTGGTGTAGTAGTACTTGCAGAGTATCCATCTGTTATTAATACTTGCATCAATGAGCCATGTGAAGATATACCACCACCACTTCTTTGAACGGATTCCAATTCTATATGTAGATATGTTTTGGTCCATCAAATCGGTTCCTCCCATATTATTAATATTTGGCAATGATTTTAGGTCTTGGAATTTGTACATATTTTTTTTTCTTATTTATTATATATGACCACAGTTCCCACAGGAGTAGCACCATAAGCTATAGATGCAGCAGCCAAAATGTTATTGTCTACTCACTTTATAAAATGTCATGATCCACATTCCAAATTTGTCAATTCTTTTTTTTTTTCTTAGTAATGAACAAGTTTTAGGAATTGTGTCACCCCTAAAGGTTCCTGTAATATATTCTTTTAATTTCAATCGAGAGAGAGCAGCATAAAGTCCTACGATTTATCTCATTTAAGAATCTCCATACAGTTAATCAAATCAATCACCCTAATATTGAAAATTCTCTCAACCTCGTAACTTTTCGGGCCAGACGCATGCACAAAAATCTAACTACGCTGTATAGTCTATTGCACTCCCATAGTTTCAGTCCACAACTGTTAGGAAAAATTAACCTTCATGTGCTTCTAGACAAACCAGGCTATTAACCTAATTACACATCATCGAACTAACTATGGATATAATTCTTATCTATCTAGGTCTGGCTAGGTTTGCAAATTAATAAGTATACAGATAGTTTGGATTGCTTTGAAAAGCAAAGTACCTACTTTTAAAGTGCAGTTAATATCTTGCCTGTGATTATTTGATGCCACTAGCTGTGTAAATTATTTTAATTGACTTTAAATTATTGTGACCTAATTTTACTTTTTTTGTGTTTATTTTTTGTCTATATTAGTTTTAATTTTATGCTATGTATGTGAGTAATTAGGATTTTATATTTTTGTATTATACGATTGTATTTAAATTGGGCAATTTCTCGTAGACAAATAAATAAATTAATTAATTAATTTCAAAAAGTTAACTATGTTTATATTAGTGAAAAGTTGAAAAACAACACATACTTCAAAGTGCTTAACGTTACATATAAGTAAATTTACAATTATTCCAAGCTGTTTTTATCAAACATAGACAAAGTAACTAACTATTTTCACAGGCAACAACAAAAAAGCACTATTTAACAGTATTCTTGTAAAAATATGCGTTTTACTCTAAAAATAAGGTTTTTGCAGCACTTACTCGAAACAAATGTACTCTATGATACTTTCTAAATTATATTTAGTTTAGACTGCAGTTACTCACTAACTAAAACAACTATCAGTATGACTTTCCACTTAAGGCTTCCTTATGTTTGTTTTGAATGCTTTATACCGTCATCTATGTGATTGTAGTCAAAATGAAACTTCATGTAAAGCCGACTAAATACATCTGCAAGTGTTACATAAAATTAACACTAGGTCATAATGGGTCATATATTCTTCTCCATCTGCCTTTTTTATTTTTCTCCTTTGTATATATGTCAAGATTGTTCTGCCTAAAGTAGCCAATTCGCTGTCTTCACTTTGAGTAAGTAACCAGATTTCAGATCCATATGTAAATACTGGATGTATTAAGGTTTTGTGCAATTGGAATTTACTTTTTTTTGTAATATCTCATCTTGGTTGTTTAATTGAGCCCTGAATGATTGGTGATGATGAATTGGGTATGAATGGTTGGTCTTGCTATGTTAGATGCTATTTAGCCAGATTCCAGTGTATTGTTTATTTTATCTAGGTACTTGTCTACTGCTACTCTATTATTGTACTTTCACTATATATGTTTTGAATTTATATAGTAATCTTCTGTCTTTCTCTTGTCCCTATATTCAACTAGAATTTGTTTATTCTGAGAATATATTATTGAATCCTTGTAAAATGTTAGATATACCTATTCTTTTTCATTTTATTTCTAAATATGTATTTTTTATATTCAATTTTAAAATAAATGACTATGAGTTTTCCTCCTTTTAAATAAGTGTTTATTTGATAAACCTTTCCTTACCAAATATAAAATTAATTACACATGTAAATAGCAATACATATACTATTTATGTAGATGACATAGTCTTCTTGTAGAAGAAACTGGAGTTGTTTGGGAATTTGAAAAGTGAAGCAAGAAAATTACTAATGTTAATGGTATCTATAAATTTTAGTTTGTTACATATAAAACATTTTTATATATATATATATATATATATATATATACAGTATACTCCCTCTATAACGAACACGGTTATTACGAGGTTTCGCTTATAACGACTAACATTAGATGTCCCGTGAAATTTCTATTGAACTATAATCCTCTATAGCGAGGAAAATTTGGTTATATCGAGAGAAAATAAGATCGAAAAACGTGTTTTTTTACTTTTTAACTGCACCGCAATAAACTTAACTGCCGCCCACAATAAACTTCTTTACAATAAATACAACTATTTCACATCTTTCGAAAATATGATAGATACAATGATACTGACAATTTAATTTAAAGCAGTCAAAAATGACAGACTTCTTCCTATTGTAGAAGCAATAGTTTATTATTATCCTTTAAAATACGCTTTATACATTATGTAGTTGGAAAAAATTGTAGGTACAGAGTTTTTGTTTTAATGTGTTTCATTGACAATAAAAGTAAACAACTTTTTTTCAAAAACGCCATTCAAACAATATTTATTAGCATCTTATATTGCTCCGAATGGCTTCGCTACAGGAAGTTATTGTTTTAGAAAACTACATATTCATATATATTCACAGTATTATTGTTGTCTGATATAACGAGATCGGCTTATAACGAGGTAATTAGTCTGCCATTTCAGTTCTCGTTATAGAGGGAGTCTACTGTATATATAATATAATAGTAGAACGATTTGTAATCTGTAATTTTAATTTAATCAGAACTACTTTATCCATCATGGCAATCTGTATTTTGCGAACTGCTGTTTTGAAAAGATTTGTGGTTGTTGTGTTGAACCATGTACCTACTTAGATTTTTCAGCCAGAAAATCATTCGCCTTTCTGGTTCACGTTTTCCTTCCACTTTTCCAGTCAAGATTAGTTGCAGCAGTTCATATCTTTCGCTGTTCCTCATGATGTGACTGAGGTATTCTATTGTGGTTAGCAGGTCTTTTTCTTTTTGCATTCTCAACAAAACATCCTGATTAGTAACGTGGTGGGTATAAGATATCTTCAGAATTCGACGGTAAAGCCACATTTCAAAAGCCTCAATTTTCTTGCAATTATAGACTTTTATGGAAGGTTATTACTCTGGTTTGAACCCACCTATTGGAAAAGGTGGACTAATAATTATTCATATTGGATCTGAAACTGGCTTTGTAAATGGTGGTTTTTTAGAATGTACTTCAAGAACCACCAAAGAGTATCATGACAATAGAGGTATGTATTTGAGGAATATTTAATGGTATCAAACGGTTAGTAACATACCGCAAAATTCTGTTATAGTAATGGATAATGTTAATTGCCATTGTTGTTTAATTGAAAAACTACCAACTTTGGCTTTATAAAGGCATTATTTACTTAATTAGTTAAAAGGAAAAGAGACTCATGAATTATTGTTCAATAACACAAACAAAAGTATAAAAAATATGTAATCAATGAAAAAGCTAAAAATGACAGAATAACTGTACTTCGTTTATCCCCATATAATTACTGTCAACTTAACCCTATAGAGCTAGTATGGGCACATGTAAAGGGCGACATAGCGAAAAACAACAGTTATTGAAGAAATAACTGTTGTATCAAGACGTAGCGAGAAACAAACTACATACATTCAAATTAGTTGATGTGAAAAGAATGTTGAGGAAGCTTTATTAAAAGTCACTGCAGAAAATTGGAAAGTATGTAGGTACACATACAGCATGCAAAAAGGATGAAGAAAAGTTAGGGAACTTAGATTTGTTAGTTGACTAATGCTTATTAGAAACCAATTATCATTGCACCAAACAACCAATTTCAGATTCATAATATGATGATCATAAACACGATATGATACATTAGGTATGTGAACTGTGATATTTATTTTTATTCGACCTAAGGAGAACAGCATATAGCAAATTTAAATATTTGGTGAGTGACAATAATTGATAAAGAGGAAAGAAATACAAAAGAGACTACTAAAAGTAGGTAGTGCAATGGTATAATGTTCGTGACCATTGGCATTGTATGCTTGTAACACTCGGATAATGAATAAGAAAGATGAAATGAAAATATACATCTAGAGAAGGAAATTACTTTGAAGATACAAGTGATACAATTTATTCATCTTCTGAAGAACTTGTGTTACTGTCATTGCCAATTGGAATTATTAACGGCTCTATTACACTATCCATGATGCCATCTAATTTACACATTTTTTCCTCCACTTTGAGAATGTGATTAACACAATGTTGCCAATGTGTTGTGGTTACATTCTCGAGAGCTTGTAACAGAAGTTTTTTTACTTCTTTAAGTTTAAATGTCGTGTTTTTAAGTGCCACTTCATTTTTCACCTGGGCCCAAATTTTCTCAATGGGATTCAACTCGCAATGATATGGAGGCAGCCGCAGTACAATTTGACCATTTGTTTTAGCCATCTCATCAGTTACATACATATTATACTTATCTTTATTTACACGTACAAGATGTAAAAGTTCTGACCTAACCATCTCCATATCAAAAGGAATGTTTTTTATTTGTAACCATTCTTGCATATATTTCTTTGTTGATGATGTTGTCGGAATTTTTTCTACTTTTCGGCTGTGATATGATGCATTATCCATTACAATGATAGCGTTTTTTAGTAATTTTTGCAAGATATTATTAAACCAATTTTCAAAAACAGATGCATTCATTTCTTCATGGTAATCCTCTGTCTTTCTTCCCTCAAAAAGTAAAACCCCTTCATTAACAAATCCTAACTCTGATCCAACATGTAAAACTATGAGGCGTTTTCCTTTCCCCGATGGGTTTTTCAAACCAGTAGACAGCCCCTCAATGAATGCCTGTCTAGGGTTTTTTATAGAAGTTAGGTAATTACGCCTCCATCTGACATCATCACGTTCAATTAGAATACTTGTTCGACTTCTCTTCAAGTACCTACAAAATAATAGAATGTTACATTTAGACCAGGGCAAATCTGTGAAAAAAGTCTGTTTTTGGATATGAGAGGTGGCATTCGGATTTTTGCAGAAAAGGTTAGGTAATAACTTCAATAATAACAATTGACTCATGCTCCCTGTCAAATATGCCCGGAGCATTAATAAAAACATTAAAATATTTAAAAATTACTAAAAATATCGATTTTTGTCTACTTTCTTTGCTCATAACTTTAAAACTGTTAATTTTGGAGGAAAGTCGTACATAAATAAAACAAAGATAATTAAATTTCCTATGATATATGAGTGGTTAAAAATGTCTTCCAATCATTTAGGTTGTACTTAGGTCCTTCGTAATTGGTTTAGAAAATTTTTATAATCTACTCAAACCGTCCACCAAGTTTGAAATTTTTTAAAAACTTTTAGAACAAATATTAGACCATTTAGATGTTTGCAAATTTTTTTAAATATAAAGACGCACTCTACCGGTCTAATACACTACAGAATTGAAATCGTATTATTTAGGCGGTCTCAGCAATGTTTTAAAGTTATAAACAATTTTTTTGCTAAACAAATAGATTATTGAAAAAACCATACTGGAACAGACTCGGTAGACGCTTCTTGTAAAAGAAAAAAAGTAAAAAAAAAATCAAATTTGACCGGTATTTGCGACGAAGCTATACCTAAACAGTAGGATGGTAACTTTTGAACTATTACCTTATTTTTTCGGTTCTCTTTCTCTATACATTTTTTCATATGTTTAAAACACTCATAACATATAATAATAAAAATGTTATGTTCGTTGCATATATTTCAGTTTGTATTACAGATGGTAAGAAAGAGAAGAGAAAATATGATGGCAGATGAAGGATGAAGCCATGAAGAGAACCGCATGATGGCAGAAGGTTAAGGTTAAGATTCGTAGCTTTTAGCAAAGCTTTGCTTTTAGTATTAGTATTATCAAAGAATATGTATTATATTCTTTGATTGTACTTACATACATATTAAAATAAAGTAGTTTCATGTAATATATATTTCATTCTACACTACATACACAGTACACAACAATTGACTTTTACGTACCATACAAAAGTGAAAAACGATAAATTATGGAAGCCGCAACTACCAGTACATTACAAATTCATTCTACATTTACAGTGGAATCGTTTAATGAATCAGTTACAAAATGGTCACGATGGGTGAAAAGCCTGGAAGGAGCTTTTAAAGTTTTTAAAATAGATCACAATATGAAATTATCTTATCTATTACATTATATGGGTCCTGAAGCCTATGATACACTATGTGACAAGTAAGTACCAGATGATAAAACATAGAATGAAATTATTACACTATGTAATGGACAATTTTTACAATCATGCCCCTTTGGAAATTGCTGAAATTTACAGGTTTCAAACCAGAAAATAAGCCGAGGGAGAATCAGTGCAAGAATTCTTACTAGCACGACTAATCGAGACTTGGATCGAGCAGTAGAGATTGACAGTAGTTTGGAAACGATCAGAAAAGAACAGTAATCAA
Organism: Diabrotica undecimpunctata; assembly: GCF_040954645.1. Classification (NCBI taxonomy): domain Eukaryota; kingdom Metazoa; phylum Arthropoda; class Insecta; order Coleoptera; family Chrysomelidae; genus Diabrotica; species Diabrotica undecimpunctata. The sequence continues at coordinate 80,296,063 of NC_092809.1, read as the reverse complement.
TTAAATTACAATAATTCAATTAAAAAAATATTCAAAACTCAATAAGAGTAAAAAACATACTAATACAAGTTAAAATGTAAATTCAAGTACAAATATTACACATTCTAGTTCAAACACTAAAACAGGTATATGTTATCGTTGTGGGGATGCTTCTCAGCCAATTTAGCCAATCAATGTAAAAAGAAAAATTTGGTATGTAATTTTTGTAAGAAAAGAGGACATTTACAAAAAGTTTGTTTGAAAACTAAAAACATAAATGCTGTTGAGGAAATTTTAAATGTACATTCAACTAATTTAAAAGATAAATTTATTATTAGTTTGAAAGTAAATAACAAACCGATACAGTTTGAAATTGATTCAGATGCTGTAGTCAGTATTATTAACAAAAATGTATTTAATTAGAATTGTACTGAATTACAATTACAAAATACTAATATAAAGTTAGCTACTTACTGTAAAAATGAATTACATGTTTTAGGTATGGCTTTGGTGACAGTTGAGCATCAGAATAAAACTAAATTCTTGAAATTATATATACTTGATGGTGAAGGTCCTCCATTGGTTGGGAGAGAGTGGATACATTCATTAGATATAAATTTGCACAATGTGAACACTGTCTCAAATGCAGAAAAGGAGTTACAACAATTGTTTACAAAATATAAAGATTTATTTGACAAATCTATTGGACAATTTTCGATTTCTGATACCAAAGTTATACCTACCTTAAGTAGATCTCCAAGAATATGTAAACCTATTGTAAAAATGAATTTGTAAAAAAATTCATTGTCAAGGAAGAAAATGTTATATTTGATGCATATATTTAAGTTTGTATTACAGATGGTAACAGAAAAGAAAAGGAGAGAACCGGATGGCAGAAGGTTAAGGTTAAGATTCATAGTTTTTAGTATTGTACTTACATATTAAAATAAAGTAGTTTTCAAGTAATATATATTTCATTCTACACTATATACACAGTACACAACAAAAAACAATCAGTATTGAGCGATTATTTGGTATAAAAATACCAAAAATTCAAAAAAAAATAGGTTGAAGAAAGTTTAACTTCAAAGTTCAAAATCGGTATACATAAAAAAATGCATTTTCTCAGCTTCCAATCGAGCAATTTTCTTCATTTTTTTTAATCCGAAGTAACTCGAGTAGAGCCAGCTAAATAGCGCATTATCAAATTCCAAATATGTTTTAATTTTATTATAATAAATAAATTAATTTTTTTCTAACTAACACACATCTACCTTACTAACGCACTTCTAAATGCCAAAAAGGCTTTAGTTTTGTTGTAATAAATTAATTTATTTATAACAAAATAAAACCACATAGGTATTTCTTCCTACGTTGTGGAATTTTTTTTACAAAAACTTACCACACATGTACTTTTTAACGTTATAAATAGAAATATTCTCATTTGAATAGTCTATAATTATTTAAACAATCTTTGTTTAAACAAATTAAATTTTTTTGTTAATTTTTTTTTACCTGACGGGGTACTTATCAGTTTCAGCGTTTCTGATTTCGCCCCAGAAGAATATGTCATCTGTGTTTATATTTCCTTGATCAAATAAAGACTATTTAATTAAACAAAGATTGTTTAACTAATTATACAGCTTTCAAATGAGACAATTTGCATTTAGAGCGTTAAAAGGTCTACAACATAGGAAAAAAGAAGTAGTTATATTTTGTTAATTTATTTTTAACAACATTAAAGCATCTTTTGGATTAATGGTATTTATTGCTATTTTGCAGCAAGGGAAATAAATTAAGACAGTTTTAACCTCTATTCGTATAACAGGAATTTAATCATTACCTTTATTTTATTTTTGTACGGCTTTGCTCCAAAATGAATAGTTTTAAAGTTATAAGCAAAGAAAATAGAAAAAAAAAATCTATATTTTCAGTAATTTTTAAAGCTCTTTATCTTCTAATCGATTCCCTAATTCAGACATAATATATTTTTTGAGTTGCACGTTTTATTTATTATTGTGGCTAACCTATATTTACTTACTTAAAATTGATTTGCTTCAAGAATTTATATAATAATGAACGACACATATTTGGAAGATCTGGGCGGTTGTTTACTTCACTTAAAATTTTATTTAATGTAGGCATTTCATTCTTGAAAAAGAAGCTGTGTACTATCTGGCGTATAGATGTTTTAACTTTTTCATCATATGTTGCAAGAATAGAAGGTCGACCGCCAATATTTTTAGAACATCTTACTGTTCCAGTTTGCTTTTTGCTTATATTCTTTAATTGTTCGGTAAATAGTTGAATTCGCAACACCTAAAATTAGCACATTACTTTAGTAAGTCTTGATTTTAACTATAACTATTCTGCAAAACTAACCTGTTGCCTGTTTTATTTTTGCTACCGTGGCTGTTATTTTCATTCCAGAATTATCACTTTTGATTTGTTTATACATGTTTATAATGCATTGTTTCTCATTTGTAGATAAATGACCCAAATGTACTCGGCGTTTTTTTGGTGGAGAAAAATTAATTGAATCCATATTGTTATCTTAATAACACTAATATGTCGCTAAATAGTTCTGAAAAGAACTGTTTTTATATAAATACAAACGAAAAATCTAAAAAATGTAAGGAATACCGCAGAAAATACAAAAAATTGTCGATATAAATTTTGAATTTTAAAATTTCACAAATGTCATAAGTGTCAAAATGTCATAATTTAGTGGGGTAAACTTGCCTGCGATTGGACCAATTAGAAACAAGAATTACGGCGTGGAAAATTTGAATTACTCCTCCTGGTTAAAAAACAGACCATAGTATTACTTGCTACCTAAGGCTCGGTTAGAGACTACGACTCCGGACCAGGAACTTTCGTTGAAAGTTTATGTTGCCATATTTATTTAGCGTATGGCTTAATACATGGAATAAATAGAACGATAGTTATAAAAGGTAAGTACAGAATTTAAAATACAAATATAAGCTTATATAAAAACGAACACTTAGATAAAAAACAAGATAACCTAAACAAATGAAAGATTATATATTCAGATCAAGTTGAGCTATCCATTCAATGCTTGAAGGTATCGCTTTTTGGGTCACCTCGGTATGCCCTCAATTCACATGTCTCCACTATGTGTTGGATGCTTTCATCTGGACCACCATAGTCTCAGCAAGATGCAGACTGTTTCCCCTATTTATGTAAGTTGAGTGCGCATACTGCGTGTCCCCTTCTAATTCGATTAAGGCTGTTCCATGTTTCGTGGCTGGTTGAAGCCATCAGGCTTAAGAAATTTCTTGTGATACGCCCACGATAGATTTTTTAAAACGACAATTTTCTGCTCACGCGACTTGGAGTGGAATGAAAGCGATTTTCATCATGGTAGTTAGGTATTTCTTTAATGATTAATTTGGGGTTAAGAAATAACTTAAATTTAAAATTTCATTTATTCATTTGCAAAGAACATAAGGTCATGTTTTTTTTTCTATGGTCAAACTTGAATGCCGATTTATTCCATGTCTTATCATTAGGTTTTTTTTCTTTAATTTTTTTTATAGGTGGTATATAAAAGTATTAAGCAGCCTTCTGTATTCTTCGCATGTTCATTTTATGGTACAATTTTTGATGCCTATTTTAGTAGATAGGGGTTTAAACAATTTAGTAAGTTTCTCTGTAACTTGTGGAAAATAGGGTAATCACGGTGGAGTTCATTGTTGTCAAGTATGTTATTATACAAATCTCCCACATTGGTATAAGTCGGGTCAAGTAAGGACCTCGCAGTAGAAAAAAGATATCTATTGATAAGAAAAGTTGGATAACAATTCTCAACTAATATAGTTTTAATTAACTGAGTGGCTTCCCTTCTGTATATAGGATGTGACACCTTATGAGTCCTTAAGGCTAATCCCTGTACGAGGTTGTGTTTGAATCTTTTAGGATGAAAGGAATAATAATTAAGGAAGCGATTGCTAGCAATGCTTTTTCTAAACCATTTGGTTCTTAGGATGTTGTCAACACCTCGTACAATTAACATGTCAAGGAACGGAATGGTGTTATTTACCCCATCTCGCATGTGAACTGCAAATGGGGATTGTATTCATTGAAGACAGAAAGGGTGTGAGTAATTTGATCAGTGGGTACGGCCAGGATCAAGACGTCAATATACTTCTTGACAAAAGGAATGTTGTAATCTAAGTAACTGAGTCTATCTACAATAAGGTCATCTAAGACGAAACCAACGAAAAGGGGAGAAATAGAATTTCCCATAAGAGTTCCAAAAATCTGTAGGTAAAATCTATCATTGAACACCAAATAGTTGGAGTCAAACACCAATTTGACGAGTTCCACGAAAGTTTCCCATCCAAAGGGACAATGGGGTTGAATTTGATTCCAGTGATTATGTAAAGAGGTAAGGACAACAGGTAAAGGTAAGTTAGTAAAGAGAGACACTACATCGAAACTTACTACTTGAAACCCTAAAGGTAGTTGAAAGTTGTTAATAAAATCACTAAACTTGAAGGAGTCTGAGATATTAATTTCGTTATCATGATTATATGCTGTTGAAAGTATATTAGCCAAAAAACATACAATGTTGCAATTAGGAGAATTAATGGATGATACTATGGGACGCATGCACAATTGAGGTTTATGGATTTTAGGCAAACAGTAAAATCTCGGAGAGATGCCATTGTAATTATTAAGAGATTTGGCTACAACATCCGTGATAAGATTGGATCTTTTTAACGTGGAAATGTGGTTATTGATTCTGGAAGTAAACGTACTGGTAAGATTTCTGGGTAACACTCGATAGTATTGTTCATCATTCAAAAGTAATTGGCTGAGATCCATATATTGCTCTTTATACATAAGTACAGTGGTATTACCCTTATCACTTAAAAGTACCAATAGTTCAGGATGGTCTTTAAGAAAAGTTCTAGTCTCATTATAGGCTAGATCAATTTCAGATTGTGATTTTTTTGGAGCATTAGTAAACTTAAGTAAAATGTTATTGGCTGATGATCTCAATTGAGTGAGATCTGTAGATTCGGAAACTGTAAGAATGTTTTCAACATCAGAAAATAGGTTACAAATTGAATAATCCTTTATGGTTGGAGATAATCCAAATTTAGGACCAAGAGCTAATAATTTAGCAACGTTGGGAGGAAGATCAATTTCAGTAAGGTTTCTTAACCATTTCTGTTGATATTTGATTTTAGAAAAAGGGGTGATGCCAAGGTTGGCAATCTTTTTTTGGAGTGTTTTTGAATTTATCTGTGAAGTCTAAGGTCGAAATTGTGGATAATATGAGTAGGAAGGGAATTCCTGAGTTGGGCAGTGAGAGATTGGATTTGTTGAGTGACGGTTTTGATATCATGATGTACAGAGTGTATAGAAATGTTAAGAAGGCGAACTCTCACCTGAATTTCAAAATTGTCCACTCTGCGTCAAATCTTTGAAACATTGGTCTATATTATTCATTAATCATATTATTTTTTGTTTTGCTCTTCGGAGAAATAGATCCCTATCTGTCAAAAATAGGCGCTTTTTTTAATTACTTTGGTGTCTCTAACAATAAAGTTAACTTTCCATGCTTTTTTCAAATAAAAATATTTTTTTTTTCAAATTGTTTCACTAAGCTCAATTAAAACAAGTTACTTTTTCTCTTGGCTTCATGTTTCGATATATTGTACATCAGCGATAGAATAGAATTATTGTATTATATTATACTGTTCTTGTTAACATATTCTGACATTTTTGAGACTTTTTAATGTTTGTATAAATTAAAAAAACTCTGAATGTGTTTTTTTAACTGTAACTTTTATTGTATTTATTAAATGTATTTTGTAACACCTCAACATATGCATTTGACATTGTTTGACATCTATATATGACTTTACAATCAGTAGAACTGAAGAAGTGCAGAAATACTACACGAAACGTTTTCTATTAAAAGATTGAAATAGTTTTTTCATTTTTTATTTCTTCTTGACCGATATCCTCATTTCAGTGAGATTTTAATCTCACTTACATTATATACAGGGTGGTCCTTAAGTAATTGTACAAAAAGAAACAGTAGATTCTACACTTTAAAATATTACAATTTAAGCCAAATTGCTTTAATAAAATGATGATATTAAGAAAGATACAGGGTGTTAAAGTGCAAAATTAAAATTTTATTTTTCGGTATAACTATCATGTTTGTAAACATTTATGTATAAAAATTTACAACTGAGTTCTTTTAAATATGAGAAATTATAATTTGATGCACACTTTGATGTAACTGATAGAGGGCGCCACATATGCCTCATATGTGGTATAAATTTGCACTTAACTTTTTTGCTCTTTAAGTTACCTGTATTTGGGATAAAAAATATTAAAGATAAATTATTTTAACAAAAAAAAGGTATACTTGTTAATAACTTCAAAACTCAACAGTTTTCGAGATAATCGCATTTTAAAAATCAGCTCCATAATTCTGATCTAAGGCAATTACTCCAGGCAACGAAAAAAAAATAGACAAAAACATTAATACTTCTGAATTTTGGTATAAAATACCTTTAACTAAAGTTAATAGTTAACGAAATATTAAATTAAAATAAATATATCAGCAGGATAATAATTAATAATAGTATTTGACAAAATAACAGAATAATAGGATTTTACATCAAACATTTTACGTTTTATGTTAAATTCAAGTCATAATCAAAACATTTTGTTTACAAACCAAATTAATAAATAGTTAAACTAATTAACATAACTTTTTATCAAAGTAAGTGTTCGATATGTCCTCCATTGTCTTTAATTCATTTGTCAATATATTCCATAAAAGATCGTCTCATATTAAATAGCATCATTGGTTCTAAAGAAACTGCTGCAGTATTTATTTCTTCCCATAGTTGGTTGCGAACGTTTATGGGATTCTTATAGACACGTTGTTTTAATGCGTCCCATACACCAAAATCAAGCGGATTAAATTCGGGACTACGTGGTGGCTATAATGTATAATGGATATTATTTTAGATACATATCAAAATCTTATAGTATATTATGGAACTACATCTTATTTGTCACAGAAGTTAAATAATGTATTAAACTGTGATGTATCTCGTTCATTGGTTACTTATATACACACGGAATAACCTATCGATGACATTACTTATTTATATGATTACGTTACAGCTTACGAGTAACTATAATTACATCTCGAACAAAAGGACTATTATGATTTACTAGCGAAATAATATTATGCTGAACTAAATTGCCTGTGTGTTTACTATATTTATAACAATATCGGTTACTAGGACAACGATGATGTTTTTGTAAAAATGCTGAGTCTTTCAGGTTAGATTTGTAGCAAAAGTATTATGAAATAGGACACATATGTGTTATTCAATACCTGTGCTATAGTTTCTATTTGTTCTAATAAAAATGGGTAAACAATTTACGTAATGAACAATAAGTATTCTTTTCGGATTTTTTATGAATTAAATAATTATATCAATATCTCACCACATTGCCAAGGAATATGACTACCACGAACAATTCAACGTTCAGAAAAGTTGTATTTAAGTATGTTCTAACTGCCTTCTCTCTAGAATGTGGTGGTGTACCATCTTGCATAAACCACATATTTTGGGTTTTTAGCATTTTACAATAGAGAAAAAGTAATACAACGCCATTATAGAAACTTAAAAAGCGATAGCAAAGAGAAATTGTAAACATGATGAAGGCCAACGTCTAAATACGGACACGGTACCTAAAGAAGAAGATGAAATATCTTTTCTCCAATAAGACATTTAGCACCCATTACAAAGTATTTTGTGATGTTACATTATCATTTTTGTTTTAATAAGAATAAACTATGAATTATGCTTATCTACAGGTATTCAGTGCTTTACTGCACAAATATCAAACCAAGAATTATTGTGCAGCTGACTTATAAAATGCATTTATCTCGAAAATGGTGCAATTCTCAGGTTACTAACAAGTATACCTTTTCTTTGTAAAAATAATGTATCTTTAATATTTTTTAACACAAATAGAGCTAACTTAAAGAGCTAAAAAGTTAAGCGCAAATTTATGCCACACATGTGGCATATGTGGCGCCCTCTATTAGTTACATTAAAGTAAGTATAAAATTATAATTTATCCTACTCGACAGCATCCAACTGTAAATTTTTGTCCAAAAATATTTACAAACATAAAAGTTATGGCGAAAAATAAAATTTTAAATTTCCACCATACACACCCTGTATCTTTCTTATGTATATACAGGGTGGTCCTTAAGTAATTGTACAAACAGAAACCGTAGATTCTGCACTTTAAAATATTACGATTTAAGCCAACTTACTTTAATAAAATGTTGATATTAAGAAAGATACAGGGTGTTAAAGTGGAAATTAAAAATTTTATTTTTCGCTATAACTTTTACGTTTGTAAATATTTAAAAAAAAATTTATAATTTAATGCTTTTAAGTATGATAAATTAAAATTTTATACACATTTTAATGTAACTGATAGAGGGCGCCACATATGTCACATGTGTAGCACAAATTTGCGCTTAACTTTTTTGCTCTTTAAGTTAGCGTTATTCGTGTTAAAGAATATTAAAGATACATTATTTCTACAAAGAAAATGTATACTTGTTAGTAACCTCAAAATTCAACCGTTTTCGAGATAATCGCATTTTATAATAATAGCTGCATAATAATATTTGTGCGGTAAAGCACTGAATATCTGTAGATAAGCATAATTCATAGTTTATTCTTATTAAAACAACTTAAAGATGATAATGTTACATCACAAAATGCTTTGTTATGACTGCTAAATGTCTTATTTGAGAAAAGATTCTTCATCTTCTTCTTTAGGTACCGTGTCCGTATTCAGAGGTTGGCCGTCATTATGTTTACAATTCTCCTTTTCTATCGCTTCTTAAGTTTCTATACTGGCGTTGTATTACTTTTTTTCTATTGTAAAATACTGGAAACCCAAAATATGTGGTTTATGCAAGATGGTATACCTCCACATTCTAGAGAGAAGGGAGTGAGACATACTTAAATACAACTTTTCTGAACTTTGAATTGGTCGTGGTAGTCATATTCCTTGGCAATGTGTTAAGATATTGATATAATTATTTAATTCATAAAAAACCCCAAAATAATACTTATTATTCATTACACAGTAAACACACAGGCAATTAATTCAGCATAATATTAGTTCGTTAGTAAATCATAATAGTCCATTGATTCGAGATGAAATTTATAGTTACTCTTAAAGGCGGGTACACATATGCGAGCAGAACTGTTCGCGAACCGTTTGTGAAGGCTATATTCGTTAATTTGTACGACGGGACGAACCGCCTGCGAGCTGTTCGTTCGTTGCTCGTCAGGAACCACGGCCTGTCGGTTTTTGGGACGAACACAAAGAATGTTCGCAGTTAAATTTGGACGGTGTTCCAGACTATAAATTGTTTCTGCTAAGTGTGCGATGAGATCATTCGGTTAAACAAAATTGCTGAACGAGCAGCGCGGCTTATTCAAAAGTAACGAGAGAAATTAATAACAGATAATGTAAGCAAAATACCGAAATGTTTAGAATAACGAAGTAAATTAATTCTCGGTTTGTTATTAGATACTTAGGGTATTGGATAGTCTGAACATAAACATATTTTCGAACAGCTCACGAGCGAACAACTCTTCGCGAACAGCTCACGAGCAGTTCGCAAACAGTTCGGCTCGCATATGTGTACCCACCAAACAAGTAATGTCATCGATAGATTATTCCGTGTGTATATAAGTAAACAATGAACGAGATATATCACAATTTAATACATTATTTAACCTCTGCGACAAATAAGATATAGTTCCACAATATACCATAAGATTTGGATATGTATCCCAAAGAATATATTCATCCATTATACATTATAGCCACCACGTAGAACAGAATTTAATTCGCTTGATTTTGGTGTATGGGGAGCATTAAATCAACGTGTTTATAAGAATCCCATAAACATTCGCAACCAACTATGGGAAGAAATAAATACCGCAGCAGTTTCTTTAGAACCATTGATGCTATTTAATATGAGACGATCTTTTATGAAATATATTGACAAATAAATTAAAGAAAAAGGTGGACATCGAACACTTACTTTAACAAAAAGTTATGTTATTTAGTTTAACTATTTCTTAATTTGGTTTTTAAACAAAATTTTTTGATTATGACTTTACTGACTGATTTAATTTAACATAAAACGTAAATTGTTTGATGTAAAATCCTATTATTCTGTTATTTTGTCAAATCCTATTATTATCCTGCTAATATATTTATTTTATTGAATATTTCGTTAACTATTAACTTTAGTTAAAGGTATTTTATACCAAAGTTCAGAAGTATTAATGTTTTTGTCTATTTTTCCTTGGTTGCCTGGAGTAATTGCCTTAAATCAGAATTATGCAGCTGATTTGTAAAATGCGATTATCTCAAAAACTGTTGAGTTTTGAAGTTATTAACAAGTAAAACTTTTTTTTGTTAAAATATTGTATCTTTAATATTTTTTATCACAAATAGAGCAGATTTAAGCAGAATTAAGTGCAAATTTATGCCACATATGTGGCGCCCTCTATTAGCTACATTAAAGTTTTCATCAAATTATAATTTCTTATATTTAACAGCACCCAGTTGTAAATTTTTATACATAAATGTTTACAAACATGAAAGTTATAGCGAAGAATAAAATTTTAAATTTGCGCTTTAACATCCTGTATCTTTCTTAATATCAACATTTTATTAAAGCAATTTGGCTTAAATCGTAATATTTTAAAGTGTAGAACATACTGTTTCTTTTTGTACAATTACTTAAGGACCACCCTGTATATATTAGTGACTGTCAATAGAAACAAATAACACAGTTTATTAGGGTTGCAGTCAGAAAATTGGCCGGGATGTTAATGAAACACTCTTATGACTTTTTGTCTAGCTTTCGGAATGGTTTTATTCCTTTTTCAAGACACTGTAATAAGAAAAAAAAAATGAAAAAAAATGTAAATATTTATAAATATTTACATTTTTTTTTCTTATTACAGTGTCTTGAAAAAGAAATAAAACCATTCCGAAAGCTAGACAAAAAGTCATAAGAGTGTTTTATTAACATCCCGGCCAATTTTCTGACTGCAACCCTAATAACCTGTGTTGTTTGTATATATATATATATATATATATATATATATATATATATATATATATATATATATATATATATATATACAGTGATGAGTGCCTTAAGAACCGGCAAAATAACGCAAAAGATAGAAAATATAATACGTTGTGAAATAAAAAGAGATGAAAGTAGTAGAGGTGGGAAATAATCGGTAGAAACCTATAATTAACATTATAAATCGATAGTCTCACACCTTTAGACGTTAGCTTCGAGCTAAATCACCTCGGTCATAATTATTATGTGCAACGTATGTGTGACGTATTTCCATTTTTTAATTTCACATAAAGTAAAAACTGATTGACCACAATAAAGCAAAAATGTGAATAAAATAATTTAATTAATAGTAATTATTTAATCTAAAGTTTTAAATTATTAATCAAGAATAATTTCTACTATGATGTGAGGAGTTCATACACTCTTGTCACGGAATAATCACTATCCTTCGTGGATTAGTGGTAAGAACTCGACACAGACGTCGCAGACGATTAGAGTTCAAAACCCACATGTGGTTTTCTTTTTTTTTTTTAAATAATTTGAAATTATGCAGAGATCGTTTTGCTTAAGTAAAAATTCTACAAAATTAAAAAAAATATTGTAAATAAACGTATTTACAATATGTTCAAATAAGCCTTCATTAGCAGCAGAACATTAACCCAAACTGTCACTAAAGAAATATAAAAGTTTGATGGATCAGAGTTCAAGTCACGATGTTCTCATGCAGGCGCTCAGGGTTCAAATCCCACATGAAGGTTTTACTTTTTTAAAAATTTGAAATTATGCAGATATTATATCGTTTTGCTTTAAATCACTAGACTTTTATTTCAGTTTTTATTAGAAGTGTTTTTAGTAAAACATGAAAATCTTATTGAAAAAACAATGTCGTACTTTCGAAAATAAAGTAATAATTCTTCAAACGTAAAAGAACGTTCTAAATAAATGTACTTCCAAAAATATTTAAATAGGTAGAAATTCTATAAAAATAAAAAAAAAATTATTCTAATGAAATGTATTTACAATAAATGTTCGAATAAGCCTCCATTAGCAGCAGAACAATAACCCAATCTATTATAAAAGTTTCGTCTAACATTAGTTAGAGAGACTAATACCTCTCATTGAATCAGAGATCTTTTCTCTTAATTCTTGGAGAGAATTAGGCCTATCGTCTTCAATTCCATATAGCTTGGACTTGATATATCCCCACATAAAAAAATCACAAGGTGCAAGATCAGGTGATCTTGCAGGCCAAAAAATATCTCCGTGGCCACTAATCAATCGATTAGGAAAAGTCGCACTGAGATATTCACTGACGATGCGAGAATTATGTGCGGGACAACCATCGTGTTGAAACCATATGGAATCGAAAGGTATTGGTAAATTACGAAGGGCTGGGACAATTTGATTTTGCAGAAGTTCCAAGTATTTCCGCCCAGTCAACATACCGTCTATAAAAAATGGACCAATGACATGATTCCCTATTATGCCTCCCCAAACATTTACTTTTCGAGGACGCTGGGTACGAGCGACATAAATCTGACGAGGATTTCCTCGAGACCAATACCGAGCATTCATTGAATTGTGACGGCCCTGCAATGAAAACGTACATTCATCGGTGAACAAAACGTTCTCTAAAAAATGTTCATCTTGATGTGACATTTCCATTGCAGTTTGACAAAATTCTAAACGTCTATATTGATCCCCAGGGAATTGTTCGTTGGATTTATGAAGTTTATAGGGACGGTATCCATGTCTTTTCAAAATTTTACCTACTCTAAATCTTGAAATTCCATATTGTTCTCCGAGACGAGATGTTGATTGGGTAGGATTTTGCTCAATACTTGCACAAATTAAACTGTCCCTTAGTTCCAAATCTGGATTTACCTCCCTTCGTCTACGAACTCCTCTTGGAGTGAACACGGATCCATAAGTAAAAAAATTACGTATAATAGACTGAATTGTTGATCGTGCTGGAGCCGGCCTATTTGGAAACATATTTACAAATTGTTGTCTAATCATGTTATCTGATAATCCATTCACATGACAGACAACAATTTGCACTTTTTCCTCGACCGTTAAAACCATTTTCACGAATTGTTTTTTCAATAAAAAGTTTCTGTTTACCGTGCAAAAACACGTCTCGGTATGTTATTATTTTTGATGGCTTGATGATTTGGTTAGCTGTAAAGCAGGCAGCTGTTCGCGCGCATCCATTACAATGTTGTTAATTGTTTTGAAAATCATTACCTGTACAGAGGAATTTATATTAACACTGAGAATTTAGTGATGGATTTGGCATTAAACAGTCTTAACCGGATTATTTTGCAATCACAACTGAAGACTGTAAAACTGAAATTGAATTTGAATTATTTTGTATTTCTATTTTTTAACATTGGAATAAGAATAAATTGTAAATAATGAGTTTTTCGAAAACTTTTTAACTAATATGTATCATATTTTCTATTATTTTTTGATTGAATAAAACAAAAATTTTATCATTGGTGTGAATTGAACCTCCAATCTTATTGTCACTAGACCACGTCTCTAACCATTATGCCAATTCTCCACACAATAAATATTTTCGGATTGAACATACCTACGTTTAGTCTAATCAAATATTTCAGTTAAGTTATTTTTATTATTAAATAAACTTAAAGATTTATAATTTAAAATCGCTAATAATTAATGTTTTTTACTATAATATATCTTAATTTATTCAATCATTTATTCTAACATCAGAAATTATTGAAATAAAATATTTTCGAGGTCATCCGTATAATTATGACTGAAGTGAAATAGCCACGTCAAAAAATAGCTTTATCTCATACTATCTCACAACTTAATCTGTCTTCTATCCTTTCCGCTATTTTGCCGGGTGGTAAGGCACTCATCACTGTATATATATATATATATATATATATATATATATATATATATATATATATATATATATATATATATATATATATATATGTAAATACTTTTTTCTTTTTGGGTGTGGTAGTCAATAAAAAATAGAGCTTTGCTAAGGCGTACTATTTATTCTGAATCCAAGCTTTCGGTGGTTTTTTGCCACCGTTATCAAGGTCTACAAAGAAAATTACTATGTTGTAACAATTTGAATGGTGCCAAAAAAAGGCTCAATTGGTCTTAAGAATGTCGATAAGGACATTCTAAGGTCCAAATGCACTAATATAATTACTAACTTTCTCAACAAAGATGAAAAAGACCATTTCTTAAATAAATATTATATCAAATGCAAAACTTTTTTGAAACATCACCCTGAGATCAAGATTGTCCAGAGCGACAAAGGCAATGTCACTGTAGCAATGTACACTAGGGACTATATACAAAAATGTAAAGACTTACTCACCGACACTAAATATTATAAAAAGTTGAACAATAATCCCGTGTGTACTTTGCAACAAAAGGCTAATAAACTAGTTTCTGATTTGGTAAAGGAGAATCAAATAGATCAATCAGTTGGTAAAACTTTGAAAATTTACAATGCAATTGCTCCTAGATTTTATGCTCTCCCAAAAATTCATAAACCTACTCTGTCTATGAGACCAATAGTGTCCTCAATAGGTACACCTAATAATAAATAAGCAAGTTTTTTAACTAATATTCTCACAGAAACGTACAGTAATAACAATGAGTTTTACATTCAGGACTCTTTCAGTTTCAGTTCTTTTATTAATAACTTAAAATTACCTACCGACTATAAGCTCGTTAGTTTTGATGTAGTGTCTGTTCACTAATTTACCATTACACACAATATTGGTTAGCGTTGAGAAACACTGGGATGACATATCAATGCACACAACCCTTAACTTAGCTAATATCAAAAAACTCATTTCTTTTGTTTTTGACTCTAATGTTTTTATTTTTAATGACTGTTACTACAAACAAGTCTTTGGTACTCCAATGGGTTCCACTATTTCACCAATACTGTGCAATTATGTCTTAGATGACTTGATTGAAGACTGTTTGCAACAAATCAATTTTGAAATACCGTTTATAAAGAGATACGTGGATGACTTAATCTTGGCACTACCTGTAGACTCTATACATTCTACGTTAAATGTGTTCAACCAACGAAACCCACACTTGCAATTCACGTGCGAGGAGGAGCGGGAGGGATCTTTGCCTTTCCTTGACATGAGATTGCATAGATGTGAGGATAATGTTGTGAAAACACAATGGTATAGAAAACCCATATGTAGCAATAGATTCATAAGCTACCACTCTTACCATCCTCCTAGGATGAAAACTAATTTAGTCCTAGCGATGAAAGAACGTGTCAAAAGGTTATCTCATCCGGATTATCTCCAACATGATCTCAACCTCTTACGTAATATTTTTGTTGAAAATTCATATCCTCTAAGACTGATTAATAAATTAATTTTTAATGTTCCCTTTGTTAATAGAAACAACATACTTACTATGTCACAATCAGTGCCCTCAGCACAAAATAATTCTGCTCCAACAAGTGTGTATTTTTATGCCCTTCCATATATTCCGAAACTAACCGTTGAACTTACTATAGTGTATTTTTATGTATGAGAGAGTAATAAAACAATAAATTATGTATGCAAATCCCTAAACTGTTGATACGGGTGACTCAATGAAAAACAGATATTTGTCAACAAGTTTACAGAAGTATATAGGAAAACAATTTTAAATTGAGTATGACCACCAGGTATAAAGGTTGGAGCAGAATAGAATACAATAGTTGTGAGAGTTACTAATCCCTAAATAAGGTTGCCAGTGTCGGAGTGATGGAGGTTAACAGGTACTAATGAATTTGCAAGAAATGTAAGATGTTTATTTTATTGGTTATATATAACCAATAAAAGTTTAATAAGTACCTACCTATTTGCAAAATAAAGTTTAATTCTTTAGATAAAATAAAACGTTTTATTTTATCTATTTGCAAAATAAAGTTTAATTCTTTGCCAATTTGCAAAATAAAGTTTAATTCTTTAGATAAAATAAAACGTTTTATTTTATCTGAAATGAGTGCATTCCACGAAGTAAGGGTTTCAACAATCAAATATTTAATTCTTTAATTCCAGGAATCTACGACAGTAATTGACTAGATAATTATCTTCTAAACTTATTCCACAGAAAATGTGATAGTGGGTTTTTCCATTTTGTATATAGGAAGGTCCAAGTGGCGTATTCAAAATTCTTAACAGTTCACTAAAAGTAGGTACTTCAGTTGCAAGGTGCAGTTTATTGTGTATACTAGTGTTATGGAAAATTTGGAAGTGCCGTGTAAACGCCGAAAAATTGGTCCTCTAACAGTTAATGAAAAAACATTAATATTTAATTGTTTTAAATCATTTACAGACAAACATTTATGTGAAAGTGTTGATGAGACCGTTGAGTTAGTTAGCAGTACACTTGGTGTTGGGAAATCTACGATTTACAGAGTTATTAAAGAAGAAAAATGTGGTAGTTTTCAAATGCCACGTAATGCTCCAGGGAAACCAAAATTTCAAATAGAATATCATTTTAAAGAAGGACTTCGACGGAAAGTGCATGAATTCTTCTTTAGACAAGAATTTCCAACATTGGATAAAGTTCTTGTCTCAGTTCGAGATGATAAGGATTACCCAGAAATGAGTCGAAGTACGTTATGGAAACTTTTAAAAGAAATAGGCTTCCGCTGGAAAAAGAATCCCAGAAAGTCTATTTTATTAGAAAGAAGCGATATTGTCATATGGAGAAGAAATTTTCTAAGAACCATAAAGGAAATGAGAAACCAAAAAAGAAAAATATTTTATCTTGATGAAACATGGATCAACGAGGGTCATACACCAAATAAATTTTGGCAGGATGAAACTGTTACAAGTCAAAGGCACGCTTTTGTAAATAACTTATCTACTGGTTTAAACCCACCATCAGGAAAGGGACGCAGGCTGATAATAGTACACATTGGCAGTTCAGACGGTTTTGTTGAAGGTGGTTTATTAACTTTTGAATCAACTCGTACCGGTGACTACCATGAAGACATGAACGCTGATGTCTTTCAAGAATGGTTCGAACAAATGATAGATCTTCTTCCTAAGAACTGTGTAATAGTAATGGATAATGCAAGTTATCACTCCAGACTTATAGAAGGACTGCCCACAACCAAGTGGTTAAAAAAATACTTGCAGAATTGGCTGAGTTCAAAAAATATTACGTACCATCCCGGATCTATAAGAAAGGAACTTTATTCGTTGTGTGCCCTTCATAAAGAAAAATTTTAAAAATACGAAATTGATGAAATTGCCAAAAATCGTGGAATGACAGTACTTAGATCCCCACCATATCATTGTGAATTAAACCCGATTGAACTAGTATGGGCACAGATAAAGAGTGAAGTTTCAAGAAAAAATACCACTTTTAAAATTCATGATGTTAAACAGTTGTTTTTGGAGGCCGTAAATAATGTAAAACCTGAAAACTGGGAAAAGGCAGTAAATCACACTATTAAAGAAGAGGAAAAAATGTGGAAGCTGGACAATATTACTGATAAAATGATCGAGCCAGTTATTATAAATCTTGGTTCTGAAAGTTCATCTTCTGAATCTGATTTGGATTTGTAACAAGTAGCTGTAAGTTTTATATTAATATTTTTATTCATCTATTTAACATACCTTAGACGGTTTTAAAAACTCTTTTTCTCTTTTGTAATTTTTAAAAATTAAAAAAAATGTGAATTTTTTGAAACCCTTTTTAATGTAGGCCCCGGCAGTTCTAATATAGTGTGTGATAAAAGAGGTCACTTTTGTTTACATACACATAACACTTTATAACACTGAAATAATTCATTTATTTTTTACAATTATTCAAAGTAATTTTTCAATTAATCTTGAGCACGCCCATAGAGTGGTCGGAGCTACCAGTTAAAATTATGCTAATTACTCTCTCGTTCATAAAAATAAACTATAAGATTTTTACAGACTTTAAGAATATCAAAATAGCTAACAAGAACATCAAAACCATACGTCAGCTGTACAGCAAAATAAAACAACCCCTAACCACTCTAGAGACTACAGATGTTGTTTATTGCATTCAATGTACTGAATGTCCATCCACGTACATTGGTGAAACTGGAAGGAATCTGTCTAGCCGTATCATTTCTCCATAAGAGTGATTGTAGATTAAACAAACCTACTTGTGCTTTGGCAGACCATAAGATAGATTTCAACAATGTAAAAATATTAGCCAGAGAGAAAAATAAATTTAAGAGAACTTTCTTAGAGATGGTACATATCAGCAAGAGTGATAACCACAATCTGAATAAGAGATCTGAGATCCAGAATCTTAGCAAAATTTACAATTTTATATTGACTTTTGACTGAGCTATTTTGCATCTCAGAGTTTTCTTTTTTTTTTTTTCTTTTTTTTAAATTTCATTATTAATTGAATATTTTTGATCAAACTTCAGTTACTAATTCAGTTTTGTTTTGTTTGAGTTATTATTTTTTCTAAACCTATTTACTAAATACTATTTTCTTTCGATTGCTTATGTTATAAATAACATTTTTAATTTCCCGCTTAATTTCAAGTTGGTAATACAGTTGGTAGTACTCAAAATTCATAAACAGTATTTTGTGAGACGTTAGTTTCAAAGTTGTTTTTTGTATTTTCTCCAAACTATTTAAACAATAATTGTTCACCCACTTTCTCTTTCTGCTCGTGAAATGTGACTGAAATCAAGCTTGCAACGACGACTGTTTTAACATGTCGTCCTTCATTTTGTTTTTAACTTTTAACGTATTTATTAATTTTTAAAGTGTTTTTTTAACAGTAACATTTTTAAATTTAGTTGCAACTTCAGTATTATCATGTTATTTAACGTTGTTGTTTATGCCACGAATCTTACATTCGGGTAAGTTTTTTATAGCCTTTTTTGGCACCATTCAAATTGTTACAACATAGTAATTTTCTTTGTAGATCTTGATAAAGGTGGCAAAAAACCACCGAAAGCTTGGATTCAGAATAAATAGTACGCCTTAGCAAAGCTCTATTTTTTATTGACTACCACACCCAAAAAGAGAAAAGTATTTACATATATTTGTTCCAAACTAGTCAAAAAACTTTGGACTACTTTATATATATATATATATATATATATATATATATATATATAATGTCGGTTTACAACTCTTCGACGTCTGCCGATTTCCAATCTCCATCTCATTCTATCGTTCCATATATCTTCCTCAATTTCTCTTTCCCTGATTTCTTTATCAACTCCTTCTCTCCAACGTCTTCTAGGCCTTCCTGGTCTCCGCCTACCTCTTGGTTGCCATTCAAGAATTTGTCTTGGTATTCTATTCTCCGGCATTTTCCTTATGTGTCCGTACAATCTGAGTTGTGCCGTTTTGATGTCATCAACAATATTATGTGTAACCCCCATGATTTCTCGGACTCTCTCGTCCCTCTCGGTTTGTTATTCTGTCGCGTCTGGAGATTCCCGCCGAGCGGCGCCAGAAGTCCATTTCTGTTGCTCTAAGCATTTTCTCATTTTCTCTGTTCTGTCTTTTAGGGGCCACACTTCGCATCCATATGTTGTGATACTTTTTATTATGGTGTTGTACATATATTCTTCTTTTATTTTCCTTAGAGATGTTTTTATCCCACAGTACGCTGTTCAGGCTATGCCTTTCCTTCCCTGTGTATTTCGTTCCTTAATGGCTGCATCTAATTTTTACGCCCTGAGTGATCTTTACTCCTAGGTATTTGTAGTCGTCACATAGTTTGATCTCTTGATTTTCCTCTACGAGAAGGTTATGTTGAACTCCTCGATACTCATGTACTCAGATTTGTCCATATTCACTTCCAAACCCCACTCTGTAAACTTTTCTAATATTTTTCGCATAAAGGTCTTCTGATTCCTGTGCGATGATGACCTAGTCATCCGCAAAGCACAGAGTATATAAAGTTAAGTCCATTATTGGTATGCCCATATTCGTACATTTTTTCTTCCATTTGTTGAGTGCTGCTTCGAGGTATATTTTGAATAATGTTGGGGATATACAGCATCCTTGTCTTAGTCCTTTAGTCACTTTGAATCCCTTTCGACGTATTCTTCTATTAATTATTCGTCAATTTCGTTTTAGGGATATCCCTGTGCATTTGTCTGAGAGAAATAATCTGTACTTATGTGTATATAATTATAACCTTTCGAGACTGGCTAAATGACGAAAGTCTATACCACAAAAAAAAACTTTGAATCCCGGAGTTATCAGATTTCCAGTTTTAATTCTTGTTGTTTGTTGGTAGTACAACGTTTTTACCGCTTCAACCAATTCTTGACATTGACATTCATAATAACTAAATTTGATAAAATTTAACTTTTAGATTCCGTCACTTGATATCATGATAAAACTTAAGCTGGGCATTCACGTTCCGACTTGCGGCCCCACTTCGTACTACTAGTTGGATATTCGTCTCCAGTCATTCTCCGACTTGATTTCCAACTAGCGGTCCAACTTCAGTTATAGTTTGTTTTCACGATGGTGTACATCGCTTAACCAAAAAATGTATCGAATAAACACTACGCAAAATATAATTAGGAAGAGGAAAATGGCAGCAATGTGCTTGTTATCCTTATCATTTGAAAAAAAAAGAACATTCAGGCGGCCTGAATAAACAGAGAGTTTTGTGGCCAGGCATTGTTGAGGTGTGTTGTTTTCTATCATGTCGCGAGTGTCTTAGAGTGTTAAACAATATTTCTTCAGCTCTCTTGATGATTTTTCTACTTCTTACTCCTCGTATTTGTCCCGTTATTTGTCCAATGTTCTTACGCAGTTACTCTTTGTTCAGATACTTGGATTTCTAGGTACTCCCTGCAAAATTCGGCATACAGTTGTCGATAGCCGATCGTTTCTGACCAAGGTTTCTGCCTCGGTCGTCGAGTGAGCGCCGGATGATGTTCCAGCGCATCACCTTCGGCGAGTGGAGCACTTGTTGTTTGGCTCATTTGTGGTTCTTCTAGTTGTTGGGCTGTAGGTGATTGTATGACCTCCTCAACACCTCCTCATGTCACGTCCAGCGCCGGCTCCAGACGTGCCCTGGCGATTCCCAGGCAGCGACCCTAAACATAAATTATTATACTCCATTTTCATGGGAGTGTATTTTATACCTACTGACAGGTGTCAGTTTTTGTTCCACGGCAGGTATCCCTGCTACCCTCTGGGCAATGGCGCTACGAATACCCAGAGAGCATCCCTGCATTCGTAGGGGGCCGCGCCTGATAGAAGAAATCACAAAAACTCCCACAGGTTATTTTTTTTTTTTATTTTTATCATCCAGATTTAGCCATACGGTTCACACTCCCTCTAAGGGGAAAATTCACTAATCCCAGATACCTACGGTATCAAAAGGATTGAGCTTTGGTGGGACTCTTTCCGTGTTATCGAGCCCTAGGTGACTTGGTATGTTGAAGTATCCCCCAAAAATTTTCGTACACATCTGGACATCGCGAGGAGTACAGCTTTCTGCATGGTTTTATAGAGATGTTCATTTAGAGCCAGCTGTTTTATGTTCTCTAGGAGGTTTTTGGGAATAACACCAGTAGTAGATAAAATAATAGGTACTGTCTGGGTACTTTCCATTCTCCATTGTCTCCTGATTTGTATTTCTAGATCTCTGTACTTGGCGATCTTTTCGTTGTATTTAACACGTAAATTATTGGTGTTGGATATCGCCACATCAATAAGTGTTGTTTGCCTAGTAATTTTATTAACTAGTATGAGACCCGGTCTATTATGCGCCAATAGTTGGTCTGTAAGCACAGTGCGGTCCCAGTATAGCTTATAGTTGTCATTTTCAAGCATTCTGTTAGGGACGTATTGATAATAAGGAAGATGGTCGGTTTGGAGAAGTCCCAGTTTGTCAGCTAGTTCTTGGTGGATAATCTTCCTACTGAGTCATGGCGTTCTTTATAATCAGTACCGACAAATGCCTGACAGCCACCGGTAAGATGTTGGATGGTTTCTTGGGCTTGGCATCCATATCGGCATTTGTCATTTTGGACTTGAGAATCTTTAACAATATATTTCAGGTAATTTTTAGTTGGTATAACCTGATCCTGAATGGCAAGTAGAAAACCCTCAGTCTCGGGAAACATCTTTCCTGATGTCAACCAATAGTTCGACGCTGTATTGTCGACATATTCTTGGCTGATCTCATTGAGATGTCGCCCATGCAGAGGTTTACTCATCCAGGTGCGCATTTTTTCTTGTTGGGTCAGGTGGTTTATGCGCATTTCTTGTTCTCTCAGTTTATCCCTTCCCTCTTGATACCGCGGTAATGTTGTTCTCTCTACTGCGCTGCGTGGATGATGTTTTTGCGCCTTTGTGAGAAGTGTTCTTACTTTCCGCTGAAGACCCTCTATATCCGTTTTTGACCACTTTATAATACCAAATGAGTAGCTAAGCGCGGAACATGCGTACGTATTTAATCCCTTAAACAAATTTTTACTATTAAGATATGATCGATTTAGTTGTCTTACTCTTCGCACGAACTCCGAAGTTAGTTCAGTTTTCATTTATTTATGGTCAATTTTCCGCGCTTGTTTTACTCCGAGATATTTGTACATATCATTTTCACCCATTCCCTCGATGTTTTGGCCATCTTGCATATCGAAACCTCCGGGCTGAACCTTTCCTCTGACTATATTTAGTATACGGCACTTGTTTAGTCCAAAATTCATACTAATATCATTTGAGAAAGTTTCTACAGTTTTTAGCATCTGATCTAGGTGGTTTCGAGTGGAAGCTATTAATTTTAAATCATCCATGTACAACAGATGATTAAGCTTCGCCACAACAGTATTGTTATTTTTGATGCTAAATCCTGAGTCAGTGGAGTTCAGAAGCTGAGATAGTGGGTTCATCGCTAAACAGAACCAAAGTGGACTCAAAGAGTCCCCCTGGAAAAGGCCCCGGTTAATTGGGATATCTTCAGTTTCGGTATTGGTTTCAACAGGTATTTGAAGTTGAATTTTAGTCTTCCACTCTGCCATTATATGCTTTAAAAAGGTCACTAGATTATGATCGACTTTATATTTTCAGTATATCTACAAGCCATTCATGCGGCACTGAATCAAAGGCCTTCTGGTAGTCAATGAAGGCAGTAAAAGGTTTCCTTTTTTGGTGTATGCCTGGTTAGAAATGACTAAGTCGATAATAAGTTGTTCTTTACAGCCCATGGAGCCCTTAGCGCATCCTTTCTGTTGAGGCTCTATGATATTGTTTAGAGCACAGTGTTGGTAGATACGCCGGGCTACACAGGATGTGACCAATTTGTATAAAGTTGGAAGACAAGTAATTGGGCGGTACTTGGCTCGATCTTGGGTGTTATTTTGATCCTTTGGTATTAGGTAAGTGGTTCCCTGTGTAAGAAATGATGGTGTTTCCTGCGGATTAGAGATAACATGATTAATCAATACTGACAAACACTCATGAACACTCCAAAACTTCTTTAACCAGAAGTTCTGAACTCCGTCTGGTCCAGGAGATTTCCAGTTATGAAGCTCTTTGATAGTATTTGAGACTTCTTCGGTGGTGAACGGTTCGTAAGGAATATTATTGTAATGTTGACAGTTGTTCGTTGTGTCTTCAATCCATCCAGCATTGGTGTTATGAGTAGCTGTAATGTTATGAGTAAGTAATTTCTTTATTTTTATTATTATTATTACTATTAGGTGTTTGTTATTAGTGGTAACATTATACTACAGAAAAAACAACCACTCATTAAAAGTAATGAAAATATTTTTGGCCAGCTTTTTATGTAAAATACCACTCTGAGCATGGTTTATTTGGGTGAATGTCGGACATCTTCCTTTTTGTGTGCCGTGCTTGTTTTCAAGCGTTGGCTATCGTCATATTAACAAGCTGATGAAATGTTTCTCGGTCGGCAGCTAGATAAAACAATTCCTCGACCGTTCGACCTGTCCATTTTCTAATGTTACGTAGCCAGGACCGTTCTTTTTCTTCCGACTCAGCGTTTTCCTTCAATTTTGCCCTGAATGATCAACCGGATTAAGCGATATTTAGGTCCTCCTATTATATGGCCGAAGTGTTGGACCTTTCTCATTTTGATGATGTTGATCAATTCTCGTTCTTTGTGCATGGCATCTAGCACACGTTCGTTAGATATGTGCGCTCTCCACAGTATTCCGAGCATGCAACGGTAACACCACAACTCGACCGCTTGTAATTAATTCAGATTTTTTTTATTTTTAATTTAACTAGAGAAATTCCTATTAGTAAGGGTCTCAAACAAGGCTGATGCATAGCACCTACACTCTTCAAAATATATTTGAATGAGGCGCTCTCGGTGTGGAGAAGAAAATGCTGCAATATGGGCATTCCAATCGAAGACGAGAGATTGTACACGATACACTTCGCCATTGACGACCAAGCCATTCTAGCTGAAGACGAGAGTGATATAGACTATATGCTTAGAAAACTGAAGAAGTATCCCAAGTGGGGCCTTACTATTAATATACAGAAAACCGAGTATCTGGTTACAAGAGAAAAATCAGAAAGCCTACAAATTGAAATATGAACTATAAAATCAACTGAAACCTTGATATACTTGGGAGTCCAAATATCATCAAAAGCAGGGAGTAATGAAGAAACCCATTCTAGGATTGGCGAAGCAAGATGAGCCATTAGACATATTGGAGATGATGTTTCCGGCACACTAGACTTGATAGGGTGAGAAATGTATACATTAGGAGAGAAATGGAAATTGACCTAGTCATAATAGATACTATCGAAGCTAAAAGACTAAACTGGTATTGACACCTGCAGAGAATACCTGAAAATAGATGAAAAAAAAAACATAGAAAAATGACTCCGCCCATTAAAAGAAAAACGAGGTAGACGAAGACGGTCATGAAGAGAAGATGTCGAAGATGCAATGACGGTCAGAGATTTAAAAACTGAAGAATGCTTCCACAAAAAAAAGCTGGAAATTAGAATGCGAGAAACGGCGCCAGCTGTAGATAAATACCCTATCTCACCGTCACACATTCTAGTAAGTTTCGATATCGTTTCACTCTTTACAAATATTCCTATAGACGAAACTCTTAAACATTCTGAAAACTAAATACAGTATCCAGCAAGACCACTTATCTCTTATTAAACATTGTATGTCCAACACTTATTTCATCTTCCAAAATCAATTTTACAGACAAATAAATGGTGCCCCAATGGGCTCCCCACTATCTACAGTAATTGCCAATATCTTTATGGAAGCCTTCGAGACCCGAGCCATATCAATGCTCAAACCCACATGTTGGCTACGATATGTTGACGATACATTCGTCATTAGTTCCCATGGCAGGGATGCTTTGATGCCTTTTCAAACCCATCTGAATGGTATACATCCTAGTATCCAGTTCACGATGGAGGTGAAAACTGATTAATCTCTACTGTTTCTCGACGTTATCATAACGAAAAACCAATCCCAAGGTTTTCATCACTCTGTTTATCGAAAATCCACCCATACCAATCGTTCCTTGCATGCCAACTCTCATCATGCCCCTTCACAGATTAATTCAGTCATTAATACGTTTGTCTCCAGATCAATACGCCTTTGCGATAATACAACTAGACCCGCTGAGCTCTCTAGTTTAAAACAAGCCCTCAGCCAAAACGGTTACCGCGAAAATCACATCAATAGGAGCATCCACAGACAACAATCTCCCACTTAATCTCAACCCAAAGACTCAGACCCTCATCATACAAAAGCTTTTCTTCCTTACATCAAAGGTATCTCTGACAAAATCGACAAAATTCTTAAATCAAGAGGAATAAAGACAATATTTACCCTCCAACAAAAATTTTCATCTCTTGTCCGATCAATCAAAGACGTCATTCCAAATGAACAACACGGAGTTTATGAAATGCCTTGTGAAACCAAATATCTTTGTTAACGAATCCCTAACAATTTTTTTTATACCTGATCAAGTACCATTTCAAAAAATATTATTAATGGATGGTGATGCCACTTCATATATGATCAAAGCTGCATCTAATCTTAAAATTTTGTCCCTAAATTAATTCGGTGTACATGTATGGTGCACGGCCTAAACACAATTGCAGAGAAAGTTGTTGAATTTCCAAATGTAAACATCTTAATAAATAAAAATAATAAAAAAGTATTACTGAAAGCACCACTACGAGTACAGGTATACAGGGGGATGCTCCCCGATATTCCTTTGTCACCAGTATTAACCAGATGGAAGACTTAGCTTTAAAGTGCTATATTTTTAGTTGAACACTACGACGGCATCAGAATGGTTATTTCAAGTTTTGATCCGATTTGTACAGCTATTGATAAATTTCAAAATATTTTTAAAGAAAAAATTTTTTTTCAATATTAATTTTAGTTAAATTTAATAAGGAAGGTAATAATATTAAAAATCAATTGTATTATCTAAAATCAAATTTCGATATCACTGAAAATTAAATTACAAAATTAGAGACTCAAAATATGTCTTTACGACAATATTTCTATTGTTAATTCAGTTAAACAGAAAATATCAAATATGAATGGAGAAACGGGGGTAAAAATGAAAGATAAACTTTATGACGTTTTAAACAAAAATGAGGCTTTCACTTGATTGCGTTCAATAAATAATCATTCTTGGAAACTTTAATGAAAATATTATTATGGATCCGTCTCTAATAGCAAAGTTTAAATAAGAAATAAATAATTTCTTTCTATAAACAAATATTAATAAATAGGATACATAATATTACTTTAGAAAATATCAATGAATGTATGATTATTTATTATGACAATAAAAATATGTAAATTAATTTTATTGTATTTTTATTTATCTTGTGGTCAAAATATTTGCCGTTTTATTTGTCACAAAACCTGAAGTTTAGAAAATATATCAAGAAATAATAATATGTAATAAAATTTCTTTTAAATTAAATCCACACGCTATTTAACCTAACTTTAAAATTATTTTTATAAAAGTGCATATATCTAAATTACAAAAGCATATTTGCATATTATTTGTGCATATTTAACATATTTGGAGATATTTTTAGTGCCTATTTTCCAGTCTCTAGTTATCACACCCACTTAATTCTGCAGAATTTTTAACCTTTATATTTCTCTTACCTTAACCAAATTTAAAACAGCGTTGCTAACCGATCTAACGGGTTGTTGCAGATCAGGCATAGGTATGCCATCTTCAGCTTCTTCATGGAGAATGACCAATTTGGAAACCTACAAGGTCGAAAATATTAATTCTACATAGTTTATTATTAACATGTGTAAATTGGACGAAATGGAGATGAATATACAAATAAATAAAAATTAGTATTAGATAAAATTAGTCACATATTACGAAATGTGCGGAATATTCCACAAAATACCAGAAAACTACAAATTACTTATAGAACATGGAAGATTTACACACTATCCTAGTCCAGGGAAATAAGATTTTTCTCGTGACACTGACCCCGCAAGGCAAACGAGAGTTTGCGTAGTATGTACCTCTATAACAAGAACCTACATGTTTCCTGCAGTCGATTTTTTGGACAATTAGGTATTAACAAAAAATGGTCAAAAACGGTAAATTTTCGCTTTTTTCACCTATCAGCAAAAGTGAACCATTTGAAGCAAATTTGAGAGTAAGAAACATTTTTTTTTTATTCGTAAATATTTTATATTAAATTATATAATTTAGAGTCTCTTAAAAAAATAATCAAAGAGTTCATTGAACCAGGTGAACTAAGTATATCACTAAGGGTACCACTAATGTTATGCCGTCGTCGGGTGGAGCTGAAAGTACTGCATTCAAGTAGGATATGCTGTATGGAAAGCCGCGTGTTGTTGCAGCGTTCGCAGACTGGTGGATTTCCAGAACTCATGAGGTAACCATGCGTGAGACGAGTGTGTCCTATTCTTATTCGTCTGATTATGGCTTTGTCTCTTCTTTTTTGTATGGGAATTTGCAGTGGTCGAATTATTGGTTGTATTTGATGTAATTTGGATGTGCTTCTACTCCATTGATCTTGCCAATTTTCCAAGACTGATTGCCTGAAGAGATATTTTAGGTCCTGATGGAGCTGTATCCTTTCGACTGGATGATCAGGGCAATTAGCTTCTTTCGCCGCTTGGTCAGCTTTCTCGTTACCAATAACACCTACGTGCGAAGGAACCCAGATTATGGAGACTGAGGTGCCCGAAGTTAACAGCTGATGACAGTGAGCGTGTACCTTATTGACTATTGGGTGTTGTGATCTTAGGGTTTTTAGTGAATGTATCGATGACAGAGAGTCGGTGCATATGGCTATACGTTTGCTGCTTTTTGGTGTGACTTCTAGCGCCTTGTTTATTCCATATAATTCCGCTGTATGTATACTGCAGATAGTAGGGAGGCGAAATGACGCTATTGTTTCATTTGTTGTAGTAACAGCACAGCTTGTACCATGTTCATCTTTACTGGCGTCTGTGTATAAGATTGTATCAAACTTTTCCATGTCAATCATTTTGTTGAACTCTTGTCTAAACATACTAATGGGGGTTTATAGGCTATAGGTATATAGGGGGTTAATAGACTAATGTTAAAACTAGGCTGCTTTCTGGTCCAAGGCGGGGTATGAGGGATACAGATCGGGGTCATATGTGAAAAATCTGTGTTGTTAATTAACTGGTGTAATTTGCAGTCAAATGGGTATACAGACCTAAGTTTTTCTGTTGGCTTTATTACTGTGTGTCTGGCAACAAGCTTGGCAGCTGGATTTGAGGGGTTGGCAGAGACCTTTGCAAAGTAATTCAGAAGTAGTCTTTGTCTCCTATAGGTCAGTGGAGGTTCATAGGCTTCAACATGAATGCTTTCAGATGGGCTAGATCTAAAAGCTCCAAGACGAAGAGATGTGTTCTGAACGACGTTAAGAGAATTTAAGAGAGACTTGCATGCAGACATATAGAGTATGCTACCGTAATCAAGTTTGGACCTAATTAGGGCTTGGTAAATTCTGAGTAATACTTCCTCTTCAGAGCCCCAGTGATAGTGAGCAAGAGATTTAATTATGTTTATTCTTTTTAAACAATTAGCTTTAGTGGTTTGTATATGATTTCTCCAAGACAGTCTTTTATCAAACTGCATACCTAAGATTTTATGGTTATCTACTACACGAAGCGGAGTTCCATGCAGTTGTAAATTAGGTTGAGGAGACCTGTATTTTTTACTAAACTGGATTACTACAGATTTAGGTTGTGAAAATTTGAATCCTGTACTTTCTGACCAATTGGTTATAGACTCTAGGGTGTTTTGGAGTAACGCGCATGTACTGGATGTGGTCCTACCTTGACAAAATAGAATGATATCATCAGCGTAAATAGCGTGTTGAACTGGTGCTTTTATCGTAGAGCATATGTCGTTAATACGTATTAAGAATAGTGTGGTGCTAAGTATACAACCTTGAGGTAGTCCATTCTCTACAGCTTGTGGTGCAGACATTTTACCATTTGCAGACACTTGGAACGTTCTATCCGTTAAAAAATTATTAATAAATGTTGTTATATTACCTTCTAATTTGAGGTCACTAAGTTTTGCAAGAATTATTGATTTTGAAGTGGTATCGAAAGCACTCTCTATGTCTAGAAAAACGGCAATTACCTCATTCTTGTTTTGCATGGCGTATGTAATTTCAGACTGAAGTGAAACCAAATTGTCCATAGTGCATCTATTTGATCTAAACCCTGACTGAAATGGATTTAATAACTTATGTCGTTCTAAATACCAGTTTAGACGATTATTTATCATTTTTTCTAAGACTTTACATAATGAGCAAGTTAAAGCGATGGGTCGAAATGAACTGGGTAATGCTGAAAGGCAGTCATTCTTTTTAATTGGAATCATAATGGATTTTCTCCACAGCCTGGGAAACCGTTGATATGTCCATAAAATATTGTACAGATCTAATAATTTTCTTAATGTATCTGAATGTAGTTTTTTAATAAATATTGAGGGAATATCATCTGGTCCGGCAGTAGAATTTTTTAGAGAACTAACAACATCATAGAGTTCGTTCAGAGTAAATGGTAGGTTAAGTGGATTAGGGTTCGATGAGGAGGACTGAGGAGGGAGCTGTTCGTCTCGTGTCAATGAATGGTTAATTCTGTTTTTGGATTTGTCTAAAAAATATTGTGCCAAGGTATCAGAGATTTTCTGGTCGTCTGTAATAATATTATTTTCATGGATAAGAGCGGGTATTTTATACGTTGTGTTGCGTCCATTAATTTGTTTTATTTTGTTCCATACTTGCGTTGGAGATGTGTCAGCGATTATAGTACTGGAGAATTTAATCCAAGATTCTCGTTTACTTTCTTTTATTACTCGTTTAGAGTTGGCCTTTAGTCTCTTGAAATTAATTAAGTCCTTTTCTGATCGTGTTCTGCGATATTTGTTTAAGGCCTTTTTGCTAGCTTGCAAGATAGGTTCCACCATGGTACAGATTTTTGGGATGGATAAATGGAGCACTTTCCTATGTGTTCCTCTGCTGCTTGCAGTATACATCTATTAAATTCCTCAACATCAATATCAGCATTGTTTTGATAAACAATTTCGTTAACTCGATCCTTAACAGATACGCTGAAAAGCTCCCAATTAGCTTTTGAGATATTCCATTTGCTCTTAACATAAGACGGTTTAGCTTCATTATTAGTGATGAAAATTGGGAAGTGGTTGCTATCATAGAGACTATCAAGCGTGTACCAGGTAAGAAGAGGAGCTGTTTTGGGATCACTAATGCTCAGGTCAATTGAAGAGAAGGAGCCAGACTGTATGTGAATATACGTGCTACTTCCTGTGTTTAAAAGACTAACATCATGATTAATGATAATATCCTCAATAATCTTACCTCTACCAAACGTATTTCTGGATCCCCATATAACACTATGAGCATTAAAATCTCCAACAAGAATAAATGGAGCTGGAAGTTGGTTAATGAGATTTAAAAGTTCAGCACTGACAAGATTATAGTTAGGAGGAATGTAAACATTGCAAATGACAATTTTGTTAGGGCACCATGCAGTTACTGCTACAGCTTCTAGCGTTGTATTTAACAAAAACTCTCGGTGAAAGACATCATTTGAGATAAAAATGGAGGATCCACCGCTGGCCCTTAAATGCGTTGTCCTAATAAAATTATAGCTAGAATAGTTTCTAAGATACGGATTGTGTGTTGTGTTAAAGTTGGTCTCTTGTAAGCAGAGAAAATCAGGGACGTGATCTGAGATTAACTGTTGTAATCGTTCAAGACGGGGGAAAAACCCGTCACAATTCCACTGAATTAATGTGAATAAAATTACAGATTATTGTAAAGCCTTTTGAGACTGTTGAGATGCGTCTGAGTTGCTGTCATCATCGCTTACGTCATAGGATATATCAATACTAGATACACTTTCGGCGTCATCAGGTTCCAGTTGGAGTTTAATTTTTTTATTTATGCGTGTTATACGATATTTAATTGCCCGTTCTTGGAGAGATGAGTACAGAAATTGTAAATTTAAGATCAAAGATTTAATATCGGTCGTGAATTTCAATGCTTCGGTGTAAGGATCGTTATTTCCAAAGGTGTTTTCAAGGAAAGCTATCAAATTATCTTGAGGAAGTATGAATGCTTCTGGTGATTTATTGTAGGCTTTTTTTATATCCTCTTTAGTTTGTTCAGTTAGTCCGGTTTCTATTGGTGGGTTTGTCCTTCGTTTCTTTTTTTTTGCTTAATGGTTTTATCCTGCTGTATATGGCTGGCAGGTGAAATGGGTGGAGGCATGCTAACAGTGTCATCTAGGGAACTGTTATCATTCGTGACCGTCGATACTTCTGAGCGACCTCGTTTAAGGGCTGGATTTAATGCGGTAGTTGTGTCCAGTTGTGCAGTATCTGTAATAGGGGTCGCGCTGGAGGTGTCTGTCGACTGTGTGTTATTTAGTAAAGGGGTTGTGTTCGTGGATAATTCGGGATTTGAATTGGGAGTTTGGGTCACATTAACAGTTGGAGGATTAGGGCACTTAGAAGCAATGTGTCCTGGTTGTTTACAGATAAAACACTCCATTTTATCTGTAGATAAGAAGATTCTGTTGTCAATACCTTCAAAAGGTATTACAATTGACGTTTGTAATTCAAAATTATCTGTATTGGAAAAAACATATACTTGGCGTCTAAAGCTAAGGATGTGAGAGTACTCATCACCTGGGATACCAGCTCTTAAAAAGGAAACCGGGGAGGCTAACTCAAGCCCAAGATTTTTGATGGCAGATTCTACTAAATCGTGCGGAACGGTTGGGGAAATATTTGATATGACAATTCTTTTTGTAGGGGAAACCAGTCTGCGAATATTTAGGGTAATGTTCCCTATCTGAATATTCGGATGGGATGTCAATAACTGTTCGACTAAATTGGAATTGGTAAGATAAATACATATTCTATTATGGGATATCCTAGAAGCAAAAGAAATTTGTTTGGGACCGATAATATCGCCTATAGCTCTAACATAGTCATGTAATTTAAGGTTTTGATCAGCATGTAATACTACCGCTTGGTTGTGTTTTGGAAACGAAGGTTTAACCCAGATATGCCCATTATGTCTACTTGTGATTTTAATTATTTTTTTTCTTATAATGGTTTAATTTAGGGTCAACTAAAATATATTAGACGAAAATAAAATTTATTTTTTTAATAAATATACAAAATTTTGGGCGTCCTATATGTAAGACGATGGGCACTTAAGGGTATCTACATTAACTATACACTTTTTGTATGGTATACCAAAAAACATTTGACGTGGAGTCCTTTGTCGCATTTTGAACATCTGGTGGTTGTTTTTTCATGGCAATGTGCACAGCGTGTTTGCTTATTTTGAGGAATTACCAAATGATCCATATGATCAAACCTAATGTCTAAACCTTCGGTGATTGACTTATGACTTTTCGAATGTGTTTTATTTTTTTTTATTTTGTATTACTAGCGCAGTGGCTACTCGTCTTCGGAATTTTAACTGATCTAGGTCCCCACCTTTGTCTATGCAACTGCCAAGCATTTTGCAGACCTACATCGATACAGTGTGGCACCAGCGGAAATAACCATTTCTTGCCCCTCAGTGAAATTCTATAAAGGCTCAAATTTTGGTCACATCTGTCTATTTTGGTCCCGTGTTTGCATTGTACAAATTTACCAGATGTGACTGCGATACCTAAAATATGTATTGTAAAATGTCATGAAACTATGCATGTTGGAAATAAAAACTAAATGCGTTTGTAATAATAATCTAAAAAACTATAACTTAGCTGAATATTTGTCCGTTCTTTTTGTGAAAATCTTTTCACCCTATGCAGGGGGTTTACGCCTACTGCATTTGAGCACAGGGTGACAATGCTGTTGTCATGCCACTTCACGACAATAATGTTCTGGTTTTCTGTTTTTTGAAATCGAAAACGCCTCGAGCTTGCTTTTTCATTTCTTTTGAGTTTGTTAGTGGCCCATTAGGTATGCGGTTTTCACGTATTGTGCCGGTAGCGTTGAAAGTTTTCTCCGATAACAATTCTAACAAAGATAACGTGGAAAAGAAATGATCAAAAAATAGGTGCATCCGTTTATTAGGCCACCTAGTTCTTAAAACGTCGGCATACTCCAATACAACAGATGGCCCTACTCCATAATCAATATACTTTTCACTAATATTAGTGGTAGCACCTTGGTAAGGTTCCATCCAATTTACGTAGCCTAATCTACTTGCTCCTACCCAAAATTTGTAGCCATAGCAAATTGGCTTATTGTGAATAAATTGTTTACAGCCATGGCGGCCGAAATATGGTACCATGGCTTTGTCAACACATTGCATTTCCTCACATTAACAAATTTCAAAAATGCAGCATTAAGGTGATCAAACAAGCAAAGCTTCAGAAACCAGTACATTTTGACTGTCTCTTTCGTTTTCCCAGAAAATTCTCCGCCTCGGAACTGGCACATATCCACTGAGTAATAACACTCCAATGAATGCTTTTATCTCACTTTTTTCTATTTTCAGGCAATGGTTTTGTTGCCCTGCATATCGATTTGATTCGACAACTATTAGGTCCAATATTTTGTCATCAAAAAATAAAGAAAACATATCTAAAGGGGTTTGCAGAGGTATTTCTTCTTCATCGTTACTAAATTCTTTACCATCATACACCAAATCTTCGGTTTCCCATTTATAAATCTTTTTTCTCTTTATTGTTTTTGTTCTCTTTGATGGCCTTTCATATTCTTCAACTGATGGGCCATCTTTGTCATCTTCTGTATTAGAGAAAATGTTTTGCTTTGTATTATATTTATGAAAATTTATTTCAGCAGGCGCTCTAAGCTGTTTAGCAGGTAGATTATTTGTGTCTAAGACACACTTACCATAAATAATCTACCTGCTAAACAGCTTAGAGCGCCTGCTGAAATAAATTTTCTCCAGAATCTTCATCAGTTTGAGAATCCGTGGCATTTTCTGGCGGAGAAATAGTCAATGACTCAACATTCTTTATCATAAGAGGACTCAAAAGAGGTTCAAAAATATATCATAACATATTTGTACATTACTGTTGATCCTATATTGCTAAATATACTTCTTTTTACGTTAAAATGCACATCCCAAAATATTATTTATATAGTTTTAAAAATAAAAATTTTGCTTACCTTGCGAACGAAACACCATACTCAGCCATTTTCAAATTTACACAATTTTTTATGTTAACTACATAAATATTATGGTGTATACTTTTTCCAATGTCAATTTGCCAAGCGTCGGCTTTTAAGATTCTTTGATGTCAATGCCGACCATTGGCGTGGAAATTAAGAAAAGGGATCAGTTCATCAAACGCATATTTCAAGAAAAATTATATAATTTTTATTAATTTTTACATAATTATATTCATATAATTATTTTACATATTACATTATATTATTTAAACAAATTCAAAATATCACCTTTTGTGCTCCAAGAAATATTTTTTAGGTTTTTGGGTGACTCTAAATAAGATCTATGTCATTTTTCTCAAAAGTTAATAGTTTTGGAGATATAGGCGATTTAAAATCCGAAAAATACGATACCTAATATGCATTTTCGAGGCTTGAAAAATATGTAAATGAGTATTTTTGAGATTCAAGAGTATCTAAACTAAAGTCTCAACATTGATTTTGGTGAGAAATCGGGGCAATATTTTCCGTAGCAGAAAAAGGTGATCTTTTGAATTTGAATTGTTTCCGGCATAAATGTCCGGCACCCTTCAACCTTCGATTTGTTTAAACGGGGCATTTTTGAATAGGACTCTTCAAAGGTCTATTTATAATGTTATAAATAGACACATATAACTATCAAATAATTAATACAACACATAATGTAATTTCAAAAATTTTTTCAACTATAACACACCTTACAGTAAATATTAATCAAATAAACAACTACTACGTCAACACCATGGAACTAATCATCTTCACAAAAGTCAATTAATAACATTCGATATTTGATAGTTCTAGTACTTAACCTTAATGACATTTACCGAACTAAACGTTGTGTCTGTTTTATTTTTAATTTGAATTGTATTTGTTTCCTATATTTTAATTTGTAATCAACATCAAATACATTCAACATTATTCCAACAAAAAAATTTTTACTTGATGGTATTAAAATAAATCGCACTGCCATTAACCTCAATTAAGTAAGTATATAAACAACAAACTATTATTAAATTATATTTTACCATGTTTTAAATAATTGTAGCTCTCATCTGATGATGCCAATGAAAATTGGCGAAATATAATGAATTGTTAAACAGAGTACACTTGGCTTTTAATCAGCTGTATACCCAATTAACCTCAACCCCTTTTATATATATATATATATATATATATTTAGATAAGATTTAATTTTCTTTTTTTAAACTTTATAGATTTCTTCAAGTCTAGAATAAAGTTATATGTACCAAAACAACTTCTTATTTATTTAAAAGTGCATATGAAAATTGTATAATTTGTATGTTAAATTTGTATGAAAATCTGTAATTTCATGGATTTCATTATATGGATTTAAGACACTTTGGAAATAAGATCTTCAATTGTAGTCAGGATTCTAAAACGGACAGTTGGCTGTCCCGAGATGCATCAATTGTAGATTTATGATCGAGATTACAAATAATACTGAAAAACTAAAATTGCGAATTTTGTCATGAAATTTGGTATGTGCGGTTACAATAAGTGGAACAACTTTTCCAAATAAGTTTTTCCGATTTCTCTAACGCGAAGCAAAATATCGAAAATTTACCCTGTTTGTGGATTCGCAGTAAGCCGCGTTTAAAATTAAAATTTCAGATCACTATCTTAAAAAAATGTGCACTATCAACATGTATGACTGTGCAAAATTTTAAATCTGTATGTATTTTGATAGCTGATATATAGAGGTGTTTTCATCTTAAATGTGACACACTGTATAATAATGAATACTAGTGTTCAAGATGCATCGCGATAGCTGTAAAGAAATTAATTAGAAGGACTAAAAAGAATCGTCAGAGTCTTCTGAAGTCGAATCGTTCCCAGGTTGGATAACTATTGGTGCTATTGCCGGTAAAACAGGATATTCGTTTTCTATTTTTAAAACATGAGCTTCGCAATTTTTCCACACATCGCTATTAATGCCACTAATTACTTCTCGAATATTCTCAATGGCCACTGCGCTTAATGTTAGTGACTGATTATATGTTCGCAATCGTTTTTTTACGGTACCCCAAACCATTCCAATTGGATTAAAAATGCAATAGTATGGGGGTAATCGCAAAAGAGTATGGCCGTGCCTGCTGCAAATGGTGTCAATAACGTATTCGTTTTTAAAATTCCGACTTTTGATCATTCTAATTAATTCTTTCTTTACTGGAATCTTTTTAGGAACAGTGATGTTTTTAAGTTGCATAAATTTTAAAATTTCGTCCTTTTTCGTATTATTATTAGGTATTTTATTTAATATGCGGGAATGATACGACGCATTATCCATAACAATCACTGAATTCGGCGGAATATTGGGCAAGAGTTGTTCAACAAACCACTTTTCAAATAAATCGGCTGTCATATCTTCGTGATAATCGGCAGAAGACTTTGTTATATTTTTGGCCGACAATAGCAATGCATTAAATACAAAACCATCTTTGCTTCCGGCATGAAGAATAATAACACGTTTTCCTCGTGAACACGGTGTATTTAACGCACACTTGTTTGTGTTGTCAACCCAGCCGTACTTGACAACATCATGCGTATCGAACCAGGTTTCGTCTAAATAGATTATTTTTGTGTTTGAATTACGATACTGTTTTATTTTACTCAAATATTCTCGTCGAAGTTCAACAATACGCCGAGATTCCATTATTACCATTCGATTATCTAATTTCTTATATTTAAATCCACAACTTATCAAAATCTCGCGCAGTGTTTCCAAAGATGTATAATTATATTCAGGGAAATCTCTCAATTTTTCACGAATCAGTTCTAAAGTAGGCACTCTATTTTCTTTGTAAAAATTGTAAACTGTTCGCTGAATAACGTCTTTTGCAGCAGTGTCAATCCTACCCAATTTTTTATTTGGTCGCTTTCGTTTTAAGGAATGATCTGTAACAGTGCCTAATTTAATAATTGTATATATCGTCTTATACCCGATTTTTGTTAATATATGAATTCTCGAAACAATTGCATTATCAGCCATCCCAATATTTTCTTTTTTCAAACACTCATACATATTTAAAATTATTCTTTGGGATTGTACGTGCAAATCTTTATTTTTTAATTCCGGGCTGTCATTAAAATAATTGTCATTATTTATTGATAACACAGAAGTTGATGCATCTTGATCATTCGTTTCAAACGGTCTCCAAAATGCCATTCTAGAAAAATATAATATTACTTATAATTATATCTTATACCTTATAAACCTCCGCCTGTGTTATCTGGTTGCGAAAAGAAATATTTTAGGGTGTCACATATCCACACACACAGGTGTTGATTACGATTTATCGCTTTGCGCTGCGCTGTTGTCATAATGCATGAGTTTAAAATTACTGAATGTAACTTTAATATAACATATTAATATATCTGCAATTTTTCATGTTTCCAGGTAAGGTATAAAATCAATGAAATTTGGAAAAAAATAATACAATTCTTGTAACCGTTTTTGAGAACTTGGATTCTTAAAAGATGTCTGATTTCTTAAAAGTCGATCATTATATCTATAAGAGTATTACCGCTAAATTCACCAACATGGCAACGTCAAGATAGATCGAAGGTCCAAATTCTCTCCAGACTACAATGTTGCCGATATTCGAAAATTACTTAGAGCATAAGTAATATATAAACGTTCACGGTTGCTTTAATTCATTAGTTAAGAGTCCATGGAAATATTAGTACCTAGTTAATTAATTTATAGATATATTTTTTGGGAATATGTTAATATCATTTTTTAAGAGTGTCGTTCGTTGACTAGCAATTAAATAATAACGAATAGAGAATAGAGAATATTTTTTAAATATAACCTTAGGAATTTTAGGAAATATGTCTGACAACCTTGATTTGAAAGGCGGTCTCTTTAATACCAGAATGTGACATGTTTATGTTGGAAAATTATTAGTGGATGTACTATAACTAATAGTCGTTTTATATTTTATTACATCGGGTAGTTCCTAGAGATCGATTACCTGTAGTCAGCATTTAGTTACGGGGCAAGAATGAGACAGGATCGGACTTTCTTCAGGCGTTCTATATGTAGGACGTTGGGCATATCTGGGCTATGGATGTTACTATGGATGCATACGAATTTGTTTGTCTAGAAGTTGCATTATCTGTAGTTTGAGACATATTTGAAGCTGAACTGTTTTGCACGTTACTGCCCATGTAGTCAGAAGCAGAAACAATATTATGAAATATTATTATTTGTT
The DNA here is from genome assembly GCF_040954645.1 of Diabrotica undecimpunctata. Taxonomy (NCBI): domain Eukaryota; kingdom Metazoa; phylum Arthropoda; class Insecta; order Coleoptera; family Chrysomelidae; genus Diabrotica; species Diabrotica undecimpunctata. Next base: position 80,256,882 of record NC_092809.1, on the reverse strand, counting down.
TAGTTTAGAGTGTTGTTGATATTTAAACATTTTGCCGGCACCACAGGTAGCCGGCTATCACTTTTCGATGTTTATGCTAGTCCATTAATATTGATGTTTCTAATTAATGTAAAAAGCAAAAAACTGGATCTAATTATAGATCCGAATAAACTAAACAAATCTAATTTAAAATGTTCAAATACGTACGTTATAATTACTGTTATCACTCACTGGTAAACTCGTATTTCACTGCTATTAATAAACACAGCAGCAATCGTCGATGTTTACACGTCGAGGTACAATCAAAAACTCTAAGAAACTTTTAAGTCGTATAAAAACCTACAAAATGGCGTTTTTTAAATGTTTCTATCCTTATTTGTTGTCCGAAAATTTACCGCTTTTTGACCTTAATTTGTTAATAATTATATAAGTCCATAAAATAGACTGCTACTCAAAATAACTGTCTGTTTGAATAGCGGGGTCACTGTCACAAACAGGGTACTTTTTTTGCTTATTTCCCTGAACTATTATTCCCTTTACAAGGAGAATGAGTAAGATACTAACTGTGTAGACTTAATGAATGAAACATGATGGTATGTTACAAAGTCTTCTTCTTCTTCCTCTTTATAAGCAATTCTTGTTCATTGGCGGATTAATACCTCTATGAAAGGTTGTCACTCCATCTTTTGCGCGGTCGTCCAATACTTCTACTGTTACAAAGTAATGACAAGAACTAGAGAGAAAAAATATTTGCTACTTTTACTAGGTTTATCGTTACTATCGTTACGAAGTTTATTGTTACATTGTTACTAGATTTATTTGTTATATATATATATATATATATATATATATATATATATATATATATATATATATATATATATATATATATATTTTCTTCCATTTTTGTTCTTACTCATTAACTCATTTATAGGCATTACAAACGCAATTTTTAACAAAAGCGAAATCATTTTTTATCTAAACATTTATTATTTTTGATTATTTTTACACATTTAATGTTAAGGTTATTCGACCTAATCTAAAATTGGTCTTTATGTTACCCTTCTGACTTTATGTTTTACGTTCAGTGAAATATTCGAACAAATTAATACTCTTACTCATAGTAGTCTTACTCAATTTATTTTTTTTTTAGGTAAAGTTAGACCTAAATATTTTTGCATCATTCAAATAACAAAACAAATGGAGATTATTTAATTTTTATTAAATACCTCATACAGGGTGGTCGGACGAAGACAGGCATTATCAGTAACTGCGTCTACGTTTAAAAAAAAAAACCCAGCGACACGTAGATTTTTGATTAAAGGGGCAGATATTTATCCGGTATTTTTGATTATTTTAAGGCAGGCTAAGAATCACATCTTACACCAGAACCAGAACATTCGTAATAGAACAAAAGTAAAAGATGCTGTCGAATTGGCAGCTAAACTGAAATGGAAATAGGCTGGACATAACGAACGTCTTACGGATGGCCGATGGAACAAAGCAATCGGGAATTGGCGGCCATATGAAGCCAAAAGACCACGAGGAAGACCACAAATGCGATGGAGCGACGATATTAACAGAACTGCAGGGCCAATGTGGAAACGTCTTACAAACAGCAGAGATGCATGGCGAGAATTAGGAGAGGCCTATATTCGGCAATCCGAATACGAGGGCATAAAAAAAACAAAAGAATCACATCAACACTTTTTAATGGCAATGGGGGTCAAGTAAGATATCGTTTTATAGCTGTTGCAATTTCCTGTAAACTAGACTTTCTATTGGTCTATCAAATTGGTGTACGCCTTTGTTGTCACCCGACAGCCAGTGTAGCAACGCAGCGTCCGCGCATGAGCGGCGAGTTGCACTAAGAACAACTTAAAATTTGAAAACTTACAAAACTTATAGTTCACAGTTTAATTTAAAAAATAATAAAATATTTCATTTTTCTGAGCATATTCAATACATTTTCATAATTATAAATAGAAAAAGTTATCAGTGTGCTATTTAATAGAAAAATTACTACAACACTGTCTCTTAAGAAAATCTCCAAATGAGTGACAAAACCTTAATATAGTAGGATCGTTTTAGCCTGTCGCATAAGTAATAAAAGTCTCTGTTCAGATTTGCCTAAGGTAGTCAGCGGTTCTTAAATTAAAAATGTACGGTTTTCCTAATTTGATAATCCAACATTAGGGATTTTTTTAATAAAATAACTTTGTATTATGTTTTATAATAATTGAATATCATAACGTAAATTGATAAACATTGAGTATGAAATATACAGGGTCATTCACGCAACATGTTGGTTAAAAGTTAAGTTCTGGTCGTCACTGGTTTCTGCAAACTTGGAATAATGGGTTATGCAAAGCATTCTTCATTTTTTAAATATTTGCATTCTTCTAGCACTTCCGGTTGTACCGGAAGTCGCCATTAAATTTCTTATTTTAAGTAGAAACTGTGCTTTTTGTTATTTTTTTTAGAATCTACGTAAAATTCTGGATCGATTTTTATTGGGATACCATTCTCGAAAAAATAGCCGTTTTTGAGATATTTAAAGTTTTTGAAACATTTTTCATATTACACATGCAACTTCAAAAATTAATATTGTGGTTAATATTTATGCTGAAAAAACAAATGCCAATGTTAATACTGGGTGTTCAAAATTTTGTATTATATTTTTATTTTTATATATTTTATAAATATATCTATAAAAATATATATCTATATAAAACAAAGACTTATTCCTACTTCCCACACACACCTTCCCAAACCCACCGAGGTAGGTTGTCCTCCTGCGGTACAACCAGCCCCGGCTTTCCTCCGCCCCCTGGTCTTTGGAGCCAGATCTCGACTATTTCGCGGTATCCCCCGTTAGGCAATGGGAGATTTCCGTGTATTTACATTTAAGTGGTAGGTTAGCCCATTTGGCTTTATCACTATCGGTCAAAGCAATTGTTCGGCGATCTAATGATGGTTGTGTGTGCCGATACTTGCTTTTCGTTTTCTGCATCAAGTGCAGTCGAGAGCGAGCAAGCATCGAATCCTTTCATCCGTGGTCTAATAACCAGTCATTCATCCAGTCATGTCCTTAATCTACCTTACTTGCTAATCTAATTTTTTTGGTGCTTGCATTCAAGAGCGTCGTGCGGCGTGCCTCCGGCTCTCTCCTGCATGCGGTTTTTGTTTTTGTTATTTTTGTTTTTTTTTTGTGGTTGGTACCCTTTTGTGTTAATTTTTCTATCTACTTCTTAATCTATGGACAGGTATCATCACTATCTGACTCGCCATCCGATTCATCTGAATCTTCATCATTACGAATAATTAAAGGTCTTACTTCATCAATAACTTGTTCTATTTCATATGACTCTAAAATTTTTTTTCAGTATGCTCAATACATTTCCGCCATTGTTCCTCATTGACTTGGTTTAGTGCATCTTGCCAGAGTTGTAAAACGCTGGCTTCGTCGGTGGTCTTACATGCATGTTTATCATAGTAGTTTTTAGTGATGCCCCATACCAATTCAATTGGATTGTACTGGCAGTGATATGGTGGTAGTCTTAGGATCTCATGACCATATTTTAGTGCCATTTGGTCAACGACAAATTTTTTCTCAGTAATGTGTTCTTTGCACTGATTTATTAATTCAGCTTTTAAAACTAGATGTTCATGTTCTATATTTTCATATGTTGTGAAATGCAATTTTAGATTCCCCATGTCTCTAATAACATCTTTATCAACGTCTGTTTTGCCTTGCAATTCTTAGAAGGCACAGATTAAAGCATAAATCTGAATTTGGTTTCGAAAAATTAGTATTATACTAAATAAAAATTTATATATATATATATATATATATATATATATATATATATATATATATATATATATATATATATATATATTTTACCATAATATATTTTCCTCAAGGCACCGCGTCACAGTGTTGCCATATTTTTTTTTTGTAAAATATGTATGAATGTTTAAAAAATAAAGTTACTTTTACGAAATTATAGTTTGTGTTATGAGAAGCAACAAATTTTGAATAAGTATAAAACTTGCCATATTTTTTTTTTAAACGTATATGAAAGTTTAAAATATAAGTTACTTTCATGAAATTATAATTTGTGTTGATATAATGAGAAACTACAAGTTTTGAATAAATATAAATATTTGCTGTTACTTTAAATGCAGTTAAATATTGTAAATTATTTGACAGCACTTTCCACATTTTGTCTATACAGACCTTCTTATTATTAGGTGCGAATGGTCAACCATTTCTATTATATATGGTAATTTAATTAATACTATTAATTTTTTATATCATTTTAATTAATTTTATTGTATATGCATTCAATTATTATCTTTAATTTAATTAAAATCTATGAATTTTTGTATAATTTCAATGCATTTCTATATTATGTGAGATTATGAAAAAACTGAAGATATGGCAACTCTGACACCATTTAATCTTACATTAAGGTTGATATTCACCCTCAATTAATTTGTTTCTAATCCTAGAGATGGCTCTACTGCGGCATGCTGCTGTGGTACATTTTTTAACTTAATTGTAGATTTCTACATGATGACACTGTAATATTTTCAAACCCTAACATAAATTGCAGTTTTCTATCATTATATCCATTGTGTAATGTAAACATAGCAAGGGAATAAAGAAGGAAAAAATAAAGGGTAGTTAGCCTAGAAAAGAGTAATAATTATTTAAGTAATTATTATATATTCCAAATTAATAAAGAATAAATTCGACACAGTTTAACGTATACATTTCAAATTAAAAACAAAACAATTGACCTAGTTAACACAAGCCTGAATGTTTAAAAAATTACGACACTTTAGACCTTGTTGGAAAATAGTACAAGGTACGAATTGTTAAACAAGTGATAAGAATTGAGCTGACTAAGAAGTTTTACATGGCGTGATCCAGTTTAACACATGGAATAGATGGCATAATCAGTGAAAACGTAGAAACAAATCTCCACTTCGGACGTGACAAAAGAATCTAAGGTACGAGTTGGCAATAGATAAAAACAAACAGAAGTGGTCAAACGGGTAGTAAGGTGCTGGCGACCGAGCCAGGCAGTAGTAGCGTTCTGGCAGCCAAGCCAGAGGGTATCCTGTCGCATCCGATGCCAGTGGTACTTCGGCATGTCGGCAGTCAGCGCGGCAAGCGTTAGCTAAATTATCGTGATATTATTGTCCGACGGAAGGTAGAGATTCGAAAATACGAATTTTTCGTCTCGCTCAGTACCGCCATAACGTACAGTGAAATCCAGCGTTCATCCAGACTATTCCAGAGGTCCAGTTTGGACTACAAGGCGTATTTATTAGCTAGGGCCTAAGTACGTTAAGGTAACAAACAATCTTTACTAACCATTTTGGGAACAATTAATAGTAGGTTGTCCGCCTTTTAAATTCCCTTAGTAAAATCTCTTCTCGTCTCCCTTCGCAAACAATAATAACCACTAATAGCTCATTGTACGTTTGTGTAGTAGTTGTAAAATTACGATTTGTTAATTATACAATAAGTTGAAAGTGGCTTGTTTTATTTTACCGTTAGATAGAGACAAGAAGGGAACACATTTTTGCTTTGTACATCTTCCTGGCTTCTAACGCAAGCCCATAGCTATTTTATTACAGTGGTGACAAGCGGTTTCCGGTTTAGGAAGAAAAAAAAATAATATGGAAGATAGGGTCGATTAAGGCAATTTTTCTGTAAACTTTTTCGAGTTTCTTTTATATCGTTAAAATCGTGCTTCGCCAGTGGCATTCCAAAATTTTTTTTTAGTAAAGAAACAGTGAGGTACCCAGTAAATATTTTTTTTTATGTGCAGGACTTCTTTTCTGAAAATTTTTTTCTCACCATTAACGTTTTGCGTTTAATAAGCGAACTGTTTAATAAATGCTTACATGCGGGTACGATTCCTAAAGACTGGAACAATGCAGTGATAGTCGTGTTACACAAAAAAGGTGATATTACTAAATTAGAAAATTATAGACCCATCAGCCTCTTGACACATATGTATAAACTCTTTATGAAAATCTTAACAAAGAGACTAACACCTAAACTTGATTTCTATCAGCCCAAAGAACAGGCAGGCTTTAGGAGAGGATATGGCACAAATGACCATTTGCACACCATAAAGATCTTAATTGAAAAATGCATCGAGTACAACATACCACTGGTTCTTGCATTTGTCGATTACGAGAAGGCTTTTGATACTGTAGAGTTTGAAACCGTACTGGAAGCCCTAAATCAAAGCCGAATAGATTACAGGTACACGTCACTAATCAAAAACATCTACGAGAACGCTACATCAAGTATACGACTACACGAAGACACAGAAAAATTCAGCTTAGGTCGAGGAGTAAGACAAGGAGACAATATTTCACCAAAATTGTTCACGGCAGCTCTAGAGTCAATATTTAAGAACACCCAATGGCAAGATATGGGCATCAATATAGATGGAGAAAGATTAAATCATCTGAGGTTTGCAGATGATGTCGTATTAATCGCAGATAACTTACAGGATACGGTTTCTATGCTACATTCGCTTAAAAGTCTGTCTGAAAGAGCAGGATTAAAGATAAACTTTGAGAAAACTAAACTTATGACAAATCTCGTAATGAGTGGAAATATAACTATCGACAATAATACCATACAACAAACAGACACTTACAAATATCTGGGACACGAGATCAAAATAAACAGAGACAATCAAAGAAATGAAATACAGAGGCGAATAGGCCTGACATGGGCAGCATTTGGCAAACTAAGCCATATTCTAAAAAGTTCAATTCCCATGTGTCTCAAGCGAAAAGTTAATAACCAATGTGTTTTGCCTGTACAAACTTATGGAGCAGAGACTTTAACACTCACGCAGAAATCTGCGAATAAACTAAGAGTTACACAACGAGCCATGGAACGTGCAATGCTGAATGTGAGCCTCCGAGACCACATAACAAACCGACAAATCAGGCAAAGATCAGGAGTTCAAGACGTCATCGAAAGAACCACGAGACTTAAGTGGAACTGGGCAGGACACTTAGCCAGAACACAAGATGGACGATGGACAAGACGAATTATGGAATGGAGGCCCAGAAATTATAAAAGAAGCCGAGGACGACCACCGACTAGATGGACCGACGACATAAAAAGAGTAGCGGGAAACTGGCTACAAGCGGCCCAGTGTAGAGAACACTGGAAAGAACTGAGGGAGGCCTATGTCCAGCAGTGGACGGGATTGGCTGATTGATGATGAACGTTTTGCGTCCAGAGACATATAGACCCTTGATCAACTTTGACAAATTTTAGGGTATAAGCAAATAAATCAGTTTGGAATATTTCCGTCAGGTTCCTCAAGTACTAAATAATTTTTCGTGCTGTAGCACAAATCTTGTTTTAGCGAGTAAATTTTTGTTATCGCGAGAAAATAGCTTCATAATAATCCCGTCCTAAACCAAAAATTCCAAGAGGCCATAAAAGGTAGGTGAATCGCTTTATAATCAATTAAAGGGAGGACAACTGAAATATTTTTGTTTGAAAAATAAATATTATTTTATTATTATTTTAACAGTTGATTTTACTTGAGATGACAATTCTAATTTATTTTATTTAACAACCAATTATATTCTCTATATATTTATTTTTTTTTTGAATTCTTAAATTTACCATATCACACTCGATATTGAGATTCAGAAGTTTGCATATCTTTGGAGAAGTCCGACGGATTCTGAAAGTTTTATGGTGGACAATAGATTGATATTATATAAATATGAATTGACTATATTGATTATTGATTTGTTTAGTGGACGGTACCATTCTAGAAGTGTTATTAACTGGTAGTTGTTTATTATAGATGAGATTTTTTGTGAAATTTGCTGGTTTTCGCTAGAAAGTAGAATTTGTTGTCTTAGATAAAGTAGAAGTTCGAAACATTCTTCGTGTATTCTATATTTATTGAACGTAGTAGGGATTTACTTAAGGACATGTAGAGAATGCTACCATAGTCAATTTTTGGGCGGATAACAGCTCGATTTTTAATAGTGTTTCCTCATCGACTCCCCAACTATAACGAGCCAGTGATTTAAGGATTTTTATTTTTGAAGGCAGCTGACCTGAGGTTCTCGAATATGTGGTCTCCAGGAATGTTTTATCGAAAAATAATGCAGAGAAGCTTTATTTGATCTACTACTTGGAGAAAATTTCTATTTAGAGAGATGGTTGGAGATTGCGTATTTTGTCTCCTGGTAAAATGAATAACTTGGACTTCGATAGGGAGAAGTTAAGGCCGGATTGACTGACCCAGTTGTTTATCTTATTTACCGTTTTCTGTAGTAAAGTGTTTGTGGTGGATATGACCTTTCCATGACAGACTAATATTATGTCGTCAGCATATATTCCATATTGTACAGGATCATTTATGAAGGAACTTAAATTGTTATACTAAGGAAAAATAGTATGCTGCTTAGAGCAGACCTTTTTTTGATTCTATGGTGTGAGAATGTTTGACGTCGTTTGATCTGATTTAGTTGTTTAGTATCAGAGAAATCGGTATAGAGTCAAAAGCGATTTCGATATCAAGGAAGATTGCAATTATTTCATTTAGTTGAATAGTGCATGCATAATTGTGGATCGAAGAAGTAGAAGATTGTCCATGGTGCATCGTGGTTCAGTGTGCCAAAGTGATCTTTTACTAATTATTTTTCTAGAAGTTCGCATGTGAGAGAGATTGTCCTGTATGAGTTTAATGAGTTTGGAGATTGATCGTCCTTTTTGATAGGAATCGTTAAGGATTGTCTCTATAGTGATGAGAATTGTTGGGAAAACCAAATGTTGTTGAACAGTTGGAGTCTTTTTTTTCGTATGTATTTTGGTGAAGAATTTTAAAAAAGATAGAGGAAATAGTAGGATAATAGACGAGTAGGAGACGGAACGCGTCGGAGAACGCTGTGAACCGATAGTAGTAATCGAGGAAATAGTAGCATTACAGGAGATAAACCGATAGTAGTAATCGAGGAAATAGTAGCATTACAGGAGATAAACCGATAGTAGTAATCGAGGAAATAGTAGCATTACAGGAGATAAACCGATAGTAGTAAATAGATAGATAGATACGATACGAGGATATATCGTAATAGATTTTATAGAAACAGAGGAGATTGGCAATCACAACGAAGAAGAAGAATAATAAATGGACACAGGTGAGATGGCACAGAAATAGAGGCACAGCGAGAGGATATTTCGCACCGCATGCGAATACGAATACAGTGCCAGAAGTAGATTTTTTGGACAGCAATGTAGGCAAACTGAATATGGTTCGACCTTAACGTTGAAACCTACGTCGAACAGGAGGCTGCTAAGAGGATAAGCTAGGGTGGTACTTGAATCCCAACCCGCTGAGAGTCCTGCGGCTCCAGCACGACACTGCAGTAATTACAGACTGGATTAAAATTGCGAAACGAAGTGGGAATTAGGATTTTTTTTTCAATGAAGTAAATGGGAAAATTACTGAAAAAGAAGTTTGTCACAATGAAGGACGATTCCCTATGAGTATTATATTTATATGCAAGAGAAGAAAAGATGTTGAGTAAATTAAGTACGCATAAAGGCGAAAAATGATGAAGAGATTATTGGGAAAAGTATATGTCAATATTATTACATATTTGACGAAATTAACTTCGAGATTGAACTGAAAAATAGAAGAAACAGTTACGGTAATATAGAAACAAAAAGTTGCGACGAAATTACAGAAGGATCAATAGATAAACCAATTAAGGGTATGTTATCTATAGGAATCATAAATGTAAATAATCCAGAAACATAAATTAGAAGTTTTATTCCGAAGATACAAAACCAGGAAAAATTTTTATATATGTTATAATTGAAGAAAAAAAGGCCCATCGAAAAAATGCAAAATATGCAGTTGTTTTATTTGTAAAAGACGAGAAACCAAACAAAAAACCATACCTAGAATATTTTATTACGATAGCAAACACAGTATTCGTTATAAAAACATTACATAACGAAATTAGGTTAATAGTATGATATTTGATACAGTTGGAATGTACGAGTAAGCAAGTCCATAAACTTGAAATGAGCACAATATAACTGACCAGGTTAAATATTTTGTTGTTATAGTCCGTATATTTAAAATTTTATTTACGATGCAAGAAGAACTAACGAGTATGGCATTTTTTTTTTGACAGAGAAGAAAAATCGATGAACAGAAATATGTTCATGTTTTCTAGAATAAGAACTCTTTGGACATAAGTTTTCGAATTAGTATCTTACACCTCAGAATGCAAGAAAAAGCAATTTTGCGAAAATAGCCGCACCACGTAACAGATTATCTAGGAAAAGTAAAGTTTGATGGACTACTAAATGTCAAGAAACATTTAATAATGGATATATCTAATAAGCGCCGTTAGGGAATTCTCCGATTTATCGAAGAAAATCAAATTTATTTTAAGGATTTATGCTTCAGGAATAGCATTAGGAGACTTGTTGAGATTTTGGCTGCAAGTACAGGCGATTGTAAAGAAAATGATAATAATGAAAGATGAGAATAAGAGGAGATGAAAAAATAAGAATCAGCCAATTCTTAATGAAATACGAAAAGATTAAAAGAATCATAATTATTTTAAAAACAGGTACAAAAATTTGTATAGTACAAGATAAGCAGGTCAAGAAGAGTTATAATTAACGACTTCCACATGTTACAGGAAGGATATGGAAGAATAAATAGGATATATAGTACATAAATATAAGGAAATAATATTTCTAGAACGAATTACGAAGAAATGTTGAGAAATATGTGAAATGTGAAGAGATGCGATGATTGCCAAGGGCATAAGCACTCAATCATAGACCAGGAACCATACCCAACAAACCGCCGAGTAGAAGAAAAGGAAGTCAGGGAGACATCAGCCAACCAAAAAGATCAGAACGGATAAGGAATAGACTAGGCATTAAGCACGAAAGGAAATGTTGCTGCACATTCCATAAAACGAAAAAGAAAGGATGGAACTCATACAACAGAAGAAGAAATAATAATGAGAAAACAATAATAACACAGAATGATGAGAACGCAGAAATGTTTTTCGACGCAGAAGATCAATAATGAAAATATCAAATCAACTATAAGAAAAGTTAAAAGCTTGGTATTACAAGAGACGGCCGCTCGAATAATGCTAAAATTTTAACAAGAAATTTAATATAGTAAGGAATCCGATATAGAAGAATATCATTACCAGGTATAAGTCAAAAATATACATTACAACAATAACAAACTAACATAATATGCTCAGATGATTATCTCGTTCGTCTGTTGTGTTCTTATTATAAATGAACTTTGTGTATGTATGTATGTATGCGTATATATATGTGTATATATATAATAGAATCTTACTTGCCTTGTTGGAACGTATTAATGTTCCGATGTGCATTCGATAATGTTTGCAAACACCCCACATCATCTCCTGACATATTATTTAGTATCTCTAAACCTTGTTCACCCCCCGTAAGAAATTGTGCCTGTGACACAATCCTCTACCGACATACCACATTAGCACGGAAAATGTTAGCTCCCATAATCCGAAAATATGGAAAACAAATAACTATAGAAAGGGTAGGTTTTGCAATCCAGTATAAATGTAACGACGGATTGGAATATGGTCGTCACCCTTCCTAACAGAAGTACACATGTTAATAGGTAAGAAAATTCGCCATTAACAACAAGGGACGAAAGACCAAACACAGGTAATATACTCATTCACAGTTAAAAATAAATAGAGTTAATGAAAATAATTTTCTTTGAAAATATAAATAGGGCAGGCTCGAAAATTAAACAAAAATAGTTAAAAACTAACGTGGAAAAACAAATCACTAAATAGAAACACAAGATTATTATTTTATCATAAAAATAAGCAAGAAATGAGGAAAATAATAAGTAAATTAATCAAGGTTAATAAGGGTCTAAGCCTCTGCTAATTAGTAAAGAATAGGAGACTGGATTAGTACGGTTCTATACGCTATCCATTACTGCTATGTCGGAAACTAGTTGACAGACTTGGATTCCTATCAACGTAGAAAACAATAATAATAAAAAAAAATTAAAGGTCAAGTTAGAAATCGTCAACAATTAAAAATGTAGTATATTGAAAATGTAGTTCAAATACGAAGAGTTCATATTATAGGTCAGTATCAAATTTCTTCAACAACGTGGATAAATAAAATATTAGCCGCCGTAGCAAAATGTAATTAAACAGCCTTGAATCATAAATATCATAAGCATTTGAAAAATACGAATAACGAGGCATTTTGTTTTAATAAAGAAATAAAGATAAACTCTATCTTGGAATTATTTTGAAATTTTAGAAAAGAGTTAAGGAATAATCTTGAATTTTAAGGAATACATTGAAGATAGGGTACTTGAAATATTCTTCAGATAAAAGCAGAATTCAGTACACATATGATACTGTAAACAATAAGTGATGACAAGTTGAAAATTAAAAATATAAGACTTAACTTACAGGGTGTATATATAACATAAATATCATATAGTATATTGTAATCGTTTAAAAATGCGGAGTCCCAATTATCAATATAATCTTTAATAAGTATTTACATATCAATTTATTTATTACGTTATGTTCATAAGGCATACTAATGTGCAATACAATGTATGTAGTTTATAAGTCAAATCTTTGTATCGCTACAGCTGTCTGCAATCAGCAGCTATACTTGTAATTATAGGTTAAGATGCGCTTTGGACTCACGCGTAGAAGGTACTAATGCTAGCTAAAGTTTGCTTCCGGGAGTGCGACTGCTCGGGCAATAATAACAGTGCGATTTGTTACAAAAACCGCAAAGAAACCCACGGATACCGTTCAAAACCGATTACATTATTAACTATCTTATTCCTGGAAGCAGCAACCACAACCAGGAAGAAATGCACCTACGAGAGGGAGTAACATGTCCATTCATCAATGGCTATTGCTTCGACTCTACAATAGGCGAAATAACCTGGGAACAATACAAAGACAACAGTTGTGAAAGTCAATTGTCACAACTTTATAAAGGGTACGGTGAAAAGTTCACTAATAAACAATCCCTAGAAGAGGTGGAAAACCACCTCTAGCACAACATACTAAACTGCAGAGATTACGATGGGCAGGGCACGTGGTCCGCATGCATGAGAATAGAATCCCCAGAAAATTATTAAATGCAAGAATGCAGGGAAAAAGACCTGTTGGAAGACCTAAAAAGAGATGGGAAGATGAAGTCGATGAGGATGCCAGGAACTGCCTGGGAACGCGTTCATGGAAAAGAACAGCGGTAAATAGAGATGGTTGGAGAAGCCTGTTGAAGGAGGCCAAGGCCCGATTTGGGCTGTAGCGCCATTGGATGGAGATGGAGAAGAGGTGGTAATAGTAGAACAAGATAAAAACATATTTGCTCTAACGCTACACAAAAGGGCTATAATATGTAACACAGAGGTATGACAAACTGAACACCCCCGAATCCTAATAAATTTCCTCGTAAAGAACAAAATAAATCCTAATATGCCACTCCTTCCCCAAAACGTAGACCTAATGACCTACATAAATAGCAAATTCCTTTACACCGAACAAGCCTACCAAAGAGAAATAGAGAATCTATACTTAGACACAGTACTGCGTCGATGTCAAACAAAGAGAGAAATTTTAAAAAACAGATTACTAATGGCCCCATCCCTACCTAACGCTGTCAGTCAACTCATGCAGAACATGCCAGGGTACACAGGAAGAGTACTAGGAGAAGTAATTTACATAATGCAATGCACACCAAAACCAGTGACCATACGAAGAACAAACAAATGTTTCCATGAACTACCGATCTCACTACTAAACCAGTCAAAATTTATGTCACCAGTAACAAGAATAATTCAAGATTACGCCGAAGAAATAGATTGCAACCATGTAACACCTCCGATGTACTACGTAGAAGAACAATGGATCAGCTTGACACCAGACCCAACCAAGGCAGTCAATCCAACAGAAATCACAGTAGAAACAGAATCATTAATAGACATGGTACCACTACAACCATTAGCAGCTGGCGGAATATACACACAACTGGGTAATACACCGACATCAAAAATCAAAGAACGAAGAACAAAATATAAACCTGAATACAAGCAATGAGCAACCAGAATCAGAAGATGAACATTGGACAAAGAGATGCAGCAAACACATACCAGATACCAATTTATCAGAAGTATAACGCGGCAAAGTAAAGCAGTACCAATCAGAAACGACCAACCAGCGAGAGCAACCCAATGGAGACATATAACACTAATAAGAAAGTTAATACGGTACGTGAAAACGGACATTAGAAGCCAAGACGACGCGAGTGAAGTGCGGAATATCCCCACAGGGATACGTCGATAGTGAACGATCATAAGCAAAACCGCGATTGCCGAGAAACGCGAGTTACATTCGGAAAGAACAGTTTTAGAATTTAGAATTTTAGAATAAATGACACAATGTAGTCACAAAACACTGTAATAAGTCAAGAATGTTTTCACTTGTAAATTTCAATAAGAATTTAATACAAAAGTAACTCAACTTGTCATACACATAGGTACAATACGGGGGCAGCAGGATACATTCGCTGACCACCGCACAATAGTCTATAAGAAACAATATAACATAATAATTGGGACTCAATATAAAAGAGTATAGTAGTATATAAGTAATGTAATATGTAAGTTAGAATAATTATGGTTGTTGAAAAAGGAAAAGGCCTTTCAGGCCTTTTCTTTTTTTGCGAAGGGAGTAATGTAATGTAAACATAGCAAGGGAATAAAGAAGGAAAAAATAAGGGGTAATTAGCCTAGAAAAGAGTAATAATTATTTAAGTAATTATTATATATTCCAAATTAATAAAGAATAAATTCGACACAGTTTAACGTATACATTTCAAATTAAAAACAAAACAATTGACCTAGTTAACACAAGCCTGAATGTTTAGAAAACTACGACACTTTGGACCTTGTTGGAAAATAGTACAAGGTACGAATTGTTAAACAACTGATAAGAATTGAGCTGACTAAGAAGTTTTACATGGCGTGATCCAGTTTAACACATGGAATAGATGGCATAATCAGCGAAAACGTAGAAACAAATCTCCACTTTGGACGTGACAAAAGAATCTAAGGTACGAGTTGGCAATAGATAAAAACAAACAGAAGTGGTCAAACGGGTAGTAAGGTGCTGGCGACCGAGCCAGGCAGTAGTAGCGTTCTGGCAACCAAGCCAGAGGGTATCCTGTCGCATCCGGTGCCAGTGGTACTTTGGCATGTCGGCAGTCAGCGCGGCAAGCGTTAGCTAAATTATCGTGATATTCTTGTCCGACGGAAGGTAGAGATTCGAAAATACGAATTTTTCGTCTCGCTCAGTACCGCCATAACGTACAGTGAAATCCAACGTTCATCCAGACTATTCCAGAGTTCCAGTTTGGACTACAAGGCGTATTCATTAGCTAGGGCCTAAGTACGCTAAGGCAACAAACAATCTTTACTAACCATTTTGGGAACAATTAATAGTAGGTTGTCCGCCTTTTAAATTCCATTAGTAAAATCTCTTCTCGTCTCCCTTCGCAAACAATAATAACCACTAATAGCTCATTGTACGTTTGTGTAGTAGTTGTAAAATTACGATTTGTTAATTATACAATAAGTTGAAAGTGGCTTGTTTTATTTTACCGTTAGATAGACAAAAAGGGAACACATTTTTGCTTTGTACATCTTCCTGGCTTCTAACGCAAGCCCATAGCCTCTGACTCTTTACAGGGCCTGCATCGGAGTACCCTTCAGCCCCTATCCTGTTTTTATTCCTACCCTCTTGTAAATCCGCGAGGGCGAAATCACGACCTATTCGAACTAGTGGACCAGTATGCCTCAAATTCGCTCGGACAGCTAAATCTCCTTTAAACACAGGGGATATTTCAGTGGTGACAGTGCTAAGCATCCCTTAGCTTCAATCCTATAGTGGTGACAGTGCTAAGCATCCCTTAGCTTCAATCCTATAGTGGTGACAGTGCTAAGCATCCCCTAGCTCTCAATCAAACATATTTTACATATTTCAAATCGTAGATTTATTACAGTTTAAATCCTATTTTATTACAATTGGCTGAGTTGCCAAGTTGTGCAAACAGTAATTGTATCAAATAAGCTATAACTTATATACTTACTAGTAAACCAAGTAAGCAAAGATATCTTTCACAACATATTTATTTATAATACTTTACTGCTCTGCTGTGTCAGTCGGAATATAACATATTAAATAATAAACATTCATATTATCTAAACAATTTTATCGACAAAGAAATTATGTAGGTAGTTGCGGCTATATCTGTGAATATCGTATTACCATTAAATTCCTACATCATATTATATTATATTTTTGTTGATAAAAATTAAATGATCTGGTATTATGTAATAATTTAGTGCGAAATAACAATAATGTTATGCGAACATGTCTTCCTTTTGGTCTGTTTATTATTATCTATTACTATCTCAGTCTTTATGGATTAATAAATTTTACTATGTCTTCCTCTTCGTTTATATTTCTATTTCTTCCTCTTCGTTTATACTTCTATTTTGTCTTTGTTTTTTTTTTTGTTTTTATTTTTATTTTTAAGTAGTGGGTGATATTTTCAAAACACCCCGTTTTTCTCCCGCCTTGTGTGCGAGGTAGTGGTATGTTGGATGTATGATGCGTCTTTAGTTGTCATGGTTCTATTTGGTTTATTTAGTTCTTCAGTTTCCATATTCGACGATTTTATAACGCAATTGAGTACTATGTGAAAGGTGATATTGCGTATGTGTTTATCGCTTTACCATGTGCTTGAAATTAAGTTTATATGGCAATTTTATAGAAAATATTCGCATATATATTTTTATTTCCTAATCAAAAAGGATGTATTACAGAATATGTTCATTTTGCTTTATGATATTGTTACGACAAATTTGAGGCATATTTAACCTGTAAACATTTTGTTATTCTCACTTTCCTTCTAGTATATTCTCCGACCCGCTAGAAACCGGTCTGGCGTTCCCTTTCATTCGAGACAATTCAAGGGTCAACACAGGTCAAGATCCGTGGGCTTCGAAGGGATTCCCGAACAACGGATGTTTGATATATATATATTATATATATATATATATATATATATATATATATATATATATATATATATATATATATATATATATATAGCAGAACTTTCATTGTGTAAGAATAAAGGGGCTATACGGGAACGGGGCCAACTCTTATGGAAATTAACATGGGAAATCGCTAAGGTCCATTCTGTTCGTTTTTGGCTCTTTTTGTGGTGGAGGCGCGACGGCTTATCGGATCGTGACGTGTGAGGTATCGTCGGAAAGGGGAGGGGGTAACGAATACGTTAACGCAAAAAAGCAAAGATGGCGGCATTGCCAAAAGGACAATAAGCTTGTAACGTCTAAGCGGCTCAACGTACAACAACGTCCAATGTATCGATGGAAAGGGGAGGGCGTAGCGAATACGTCAACATAAAAAACAAAATTGCCGGCATTGCCAAAAGGACACTAAGCTTGTAACGTCTAAAAGGCTCAACGTACAACAATGTGCAAGGTATCGATGGAAAGGGGAGGTGGTAATGAATATGTTAGGACAAAAAAAAACGCAAAGACATCACCAAAACGGTATTACATCGTATCTCCATTGTTATTGGTCCGATTGTAACGTATGAGGCGTCAAACGAAAGGTGAGAGGATACTGAATACCTCAAGATAAAAACAGACACAAAGACATTGCCGAAACGACAACCACGCTATATTAATATACTTAAAACATAGTTTAATATTGTCCGAACACCAAAACTAATGCTAATACTAATATAAAAATTACCACTAATACGTTATGTACTGTGGCGCACCCAGAGGGGGAGATTTTGGTGGTTAAACCCCCCCCCCCCCAGGGCATATAAAGTAAAAAATATATAAAGAATAGTAGGAAAATTTAACTTGTCTTTCACACACAATACAAAAAATCCAAAACGGTAATTGAATAATTAAATTACCACGTTAAATATGTAGAACACAATAATTATTGTATAAATACACAATAATTAATAATATTTTTCATTATATTTAGATATATGTAGATACCTAATATTAGGCTTATGACAAAAGTAGACAGGTGGTAGACATTGTGGACTATCACGGGTTATGTTCCTTTGCATGTGCTATCAGTAGAAAAGAGACATCTCTATGAGAGAAGAGAGCATTTGACAACACTATAGAAAAAGAAGAAGGGGAAAGATTAATGTAAATATGGCAAGAAGAGAAGAACAACAAGGAAGATGTTGCCCAGTGATCCCTAGCCTAAGCGGACTGGTTAGATTGTCTATTTTAGGGCGTATCTTCATAGGTTCAGAAAGACAGATACAGATAAATGTCCATACTGCGAATATTCCGACATTGTTACTCACACAATGCTGGAGTGTAATAGATGTACAGTGGAGTGAAACATAATGTATAAAGAAATAGGTATGAACCCTGTGACTGTAATAGAGATGATCATGAAGATGACAGGAAGTACGGAGGGATGGAATAGTGTTCACAATTACATCCAAGCAGTCATTAAAAAAAGAAGAAGAAGAGAAACATTAACGGGGACAACTTCAAGGTTAAGATCTAATTACTGTTTTAATGGGAATAAGCCGCAATTGAAGGTTAAAATAAGTTTATTGACGTTTGAGTCTTTGATCTTGCACTGATAACTCCAAAAATTAATAGAAAAAAGAATAGTAGTTGGTACCAAAGTACATCTAGCCTTCATAGACCTAGAAAAGGTGTATGATACAGTTCCAAGACTTAAATTGTAACAAGCTTTACAACAACTCGACATTAGTCCATACCTTTTAGGAAGAAGAATCACAGAAGTATACAGGGATAACACTACTTACCTAAAAATCAACTATCAGAGCCAATAAAAGTAACTAAAGAACTAAAACAAGGATGCAGTATGTCACCCTTGCTGTTTAATTTATATATTGAGGCAGCCCTCCAAAATTTGAAAAACCACTGCCAGGGAATGGGAATCCCCATAGGAAATGACATACTGTTTTCCCTGAACTTTGAGGATGACCAAGTCGTCCTAGCTCAAGATTCTTATGATCTAGAATTTATGATGAAGCGTCTATACAGAGAATATGTAAAATGGGGATTACAAGTCAGCATGAAGAAAACAAAATATTTAGTTATCAATTCAGATGCAAGGTTTGAAGTGTTGATCGACGAGGATGTGGAAATCAAATGAGTGGAAAATTTGAAATATTTAAGTGCACTCATTGCTAAGAACGGCTTGGGACAAACCGAAATCCAACACCGAATTAATCAGGGAGATACAATTGTAGGATGTCTGAACTCCTTATGGTGGGATGCAACATTTCCAAAAGGAACAAAAAAAGAATAGGGGAAACCATGGTTGAATCAGTTCTTTGTTATGGCTCTGAAGTGTGGACAATTAATGCAGACCTGAAGAGAAGATTGTTAGCAGTTGAAATGGATTATTTGAGAAGAAGTGCTAGAACATCAAGGCAGGAAAGGAAGACCCACGAATCTATAAGAAATAACATGAATGTTACAGAAACAGTCATTGACAGAATAGAAAGAAGGGGTTCAAAATGGTTTGGACACCTATTGAGAATGTCTGACGAATGTTGGACCCAAAAACTTCACAAATGGAAGCCCCCTGGAAGAAGAAAAAGTGGTAGAACTTGACGCTCATGGAATGAAGGAATTAGAAGAAAAATGTATTGTATTTACAAGTTGGATTAATGTCAAATGTCAATAAACTTTTTTAACATTCAATTGTGACTTATTCCCATTAAAATATTAATTACTTTAAAATGCCACAAGAAAATAGCTTCAGAACAATAGATAAGATTTAGATAAGAGAAGGGAGTATTCCAAAAATGTTGTCAGCCTTACAGTGGACACCCTACTTTCAGAGTACGGTATGTGTGACAGTCAAATGCACACAAGTAAGAGAGGGTGGTTTTAGTTGGTAGGAAGGATAATAGATACCTGAATCTTTGGCACTGCTATCTTTGGTACTTTAAATTAAACTAAAACCCAAATTTAAGGGACTTAAAATGGAGGTAGCATAAAAAATTTCAAACCCCCCCCTCCAGACAAATTCTGGGTACGCCACTGGTTATGCAAGGGACACTATTGTTTATAAATACTAAAATAATTAACTAAAAACGCCTAAATAGGTTTTTTATAGATATATTACTTAAGTATAGTGTAAATTTTATGATATATTTTTAAAATAAAAGTTGCAGTATCTACTATTCTGTATTTTAACTCTGTAAGTTTCAGCATGACCGGTTCAAAATTCAAACCGATAACATTCCTATTAAATTTTGTTATAATCTGCCAAAGTATTGTACAAAGTAATTGATATGGCAACCCTGTTGGTATGACGTTTTGTTTGAAACGTTTCGAAGCCGAATGCAATGCTATCTATTGATGATAAATACTACCATTGCTTCAGATGAAGCCATCTCCCTACATTACAATTTGAAGGCGGCAGTTGAAGACATAATTCTTGTTTAACAAGATTTTTCGTATGTTTAGGAAAAAATATTTAACATTTTATTGCAAATATTTTCCACTTTTATATATGTTGTTATTAAAAAATTTTTCAGTTTCTTACCAGTAACTGTATTACCTATAAGCCGAAACATATTATTTTTTCATATTGGGACAAAACTGTAAATTCAAAAATTTTCAAAAAATTCATAAGTATTTCTTATAATTATATCTTTATGCTGTAAAAAAGTTAACAAAATCCTATGTTTGGTTTTCCCGCTTTATACTTGGAAAAAAGTAGTTTTTTGAGTTTTTTCAAAAATGAAAACATGAAGTTTGCTTAAAAGTTGTCAAAATACTTCTAGTCATCACATATACCTTCTTAAATTTTTTCAATTTTTTGAATTTGGAGTTTGTCTTTTGGGGGGTACAGATCAACCTTAAATGTCAGATATACATGTAAGTTTGGTTATGATGGGTGCCCTTAACTAATCATTGCCCTATATATATTCTAAAATAATCTTTCATGGGCCCTATGTTCAAAAACATTACAATTTTAAATCTGTTAACAGACTGGAAAATCTTAAGTTAAAAAATAAAAAAATATGACACACCCAGTTTTACTTGATAAAATTTTGGCTACTTTTCTAGTAAGGCGTCTAAATAGAGAGCAAATTACCATAAACGTGGGTTTTAGTTAATTCATTAACCAACAATATCATTAGAATATAGAAATGGTATCCTTACTATATTTGGAGTGGTAAAAATAAAATGTTAACACTAAGAAGATGTAACATGTATATTGCTAACATATGCTAAAAATAAATCATTTGTATACAATATTATTAGGTAAATAAAAATAAAACATAATATAATTATTATATTTTTGGAATAGGTGGTAACACACTGTGCTAGTGCTAATATAATACTTAATATTAAGGAAGAAGATGCATTTACTTATACATATACATATTTATTTTATTGTATTTATTACTCACTTAATAAAAGGCTGGGCCAATCAATTGCACTAGTCCACAAATTAGGACAAGAATAAGAAAAAATTAAATGGTAGATAAAAAAATGGCCCATATTAAGTAATATTTCTAAAAATAGGGAAAGAATAATCGGATATTTTTGATACTTTTAATAGGTTTATAGATGCTTACCTGTTGTGCAACTGGATCCAAAATAGATTCTATTGTTTTCGTGTGAAAAACTGGCATTTTGATAAACTTTTTCCAAAAAACAACTAGACACAAATTACACTATGTATATACTTCATAAAACACAACCTTATAAAAATTTGACTGATATAATATTAACCAACGATGTAATATACTAAACTGTTTAGGAGAGATTAAATAGTTTACAGACAGAGAACAGAGAAGGATAAATAATATTACAAATTACAAAATGTAACAAGTTATAAATAGATATTAATAACTAAACTAACCTACCTTTTTCCCGGTGCCAGCGCCATCTACTAAGATCAGATATAAGTTTTGAGGAATTCTACTTCTGGAAAACTTTTTTCAGTTTCATAGTGGTATCATTGTTTAAAAATGAATAGTTAGCCAACGCAATGCATAAATTTGTTTGATTCTAATTGAGACAGTCACTACATCTCACCACTCTTTCTGTCGTTTCTGTCTCAATAGATTTTATTATACGATTGTTTGTTTGATATATATTATACTAGATGGTGCTATGTGAAAATGTTAATACTAAAGTGAACTTCCATTTTTGTTCCCCTGAATTAAATTAACCAGCGCACTAAGGGGTATTTGAGGCTAAAAACCGGTCATAAGTGGTTTTTCCAAAATTCACCAAATGACACAAGTAATGAATGCTTTATAAAGTTCATACAGGGCGCACACCACTTCCCCCATTTTATCAGCGCTTGCGCCTAGAAATTAGTCAAAACAGATCACTTGTGTGTAATGCATGTCATTACCTCCTCCGTTGACCATGATTTACAAAAGATAACTAAAAGTAAAATAGGTACCACAGTATAGGTAACAACCAGTATTCTCACTCTACCGCGGTACCTTTGATCTTTTTAGACAAAATTCGGTGACCTTGACGCCATATTGTCTGGACGAAAACCATGGACTGGCCCTGCACATATGGACGCGACAGAGCCGACTTTGATTTATTTAACAAAATTGATTTTAATTTCAACCAATTTCAAAACTCTTCTTGCTACTCTTTCATTCTTCGAGAAATTAAAAAAAAACCTAAAATTGTTTCTTTCTTTGCGTTGTATTTATGATTTTGTTTTCTAACGTTTCACAACTATTTGTTACAGAACTGTCTTATACACTATCAAAAAAAATCAAATGGAGAGTTATGCAACAGTTTTTAATAAATATGCTAGTTTTAAAGCTGTATGGTTATAAAGTAGAATAAAATGCAAAGTTTCATTTCAAAGTTCAAATACAGAGTTTGAAATCAGTTAATATATTTTAATTATATGTCACTAAAAACACAAGAGGATGTGAACAAAACTCCTAAATATGTATATTGATTAGTGATTGATCTTACCTGTACATTGTAATAGACTATTTTGACTTGTTATTTCGATATAAACGATTAAATAATCGTGTTATTGATGTTTCCAAATAATCGTTTTATTATTTTTTTCTTTTAGTTTTATTTTCATATTTTTGAGTATTGAAATTTCTGTTGTTGAATTTTAATAAATAGTACAAACGTATACGGCTAAATAAAGTTGTACAATATTTTTTGAGTATTGAAATTTCTGTTTTGAATTTTAATAAATAGTACAAACGTACAAGGCTGAATAAAGTTGTACAATATTTGAGTGGTCTTTGTTCAAAAGGTGACTAAAATTTATGGTACTAAATCGAAAAACATGTTTTAATAATATTCGGTTGTACAGCTAATATTTCAAAATTCTTTTGAAATAGAATGTCAAGTATACCTCCTTATAAAGTCAACAGAATCAACAGTAGGGATTTTTAGATTATCAAATGTGTCACCGGTTCTATTTTTATATACATTAACATATGAATATACAGTTTTATCCGACAAATTAGTTACACTTTTTGAGTAGCTGTCTGGTATATTATTTTTAAATAATATATTAGGGCTGGGTAAACAAAATTTGCTACACAAAACATTTTTGTAAAACTTTTGGCCCCTTGAAGTACATTAAGAGACATCCTGTTTAAACTGATTACTGAATCTTCTACCTCTTGCCTTTTTTCTAGACTGTAAAATTTGAACATTTATGAAATTAGCTAAATTTAACGAAGGACAAAATTTAGATGTAAGTGCCATGTAGTCTTCAATTGTCACATTATCGACACATTTCTTTTCTGTAGAATGTACAGAATGTTTTCTGAATTTTTTATTTAAATAATGGTTTTCCTTCCATAATTTTATAACTGTACTTCATAGCACAATTTTTCTTTGAGTTTTTTCTTACAATCCTTGTTGATGTACATTAGATGTCTAACGGAATCGTACAAAGTGCTAAAAGTAGCGTCATCCTGTTAATGTTAAGAATGTATTTGTGGAAATAAAAAATAAATTTTTAAATGAACTTCATTTATTATTACATGTTGCATTAGATATTACATTTATTTATTTATTTAATAATAACACAGGTGACAGACCCACTGTCAAAATTAGACAAAAATACATTGTAGATAAATACAATTACAGATAAAAATCAAATATACATGTATAAAACAAGTACACATTAAGTTTACAAAGTATCATTTTGTAGTTTAAAATTTCAGAAGTTAAACAAATTATATCTCATGAGCACTGATTTGCATGCATGAGAAGTCAGATCATACCTATATTTGAACCATAATTAGTTCTGCGATGAGATACATGGAAATGTAAATTCTGAAGAAGTGACCGGGAAAGAATATGAAAAGAAATTAGCTAAAGCAATTTAGGAGTATGGACTATTCTCTATGGATAATTAATTGCTTTTGTTCAAATGTGATTTTAAATGATATTTTACATTGTTGTTTACTTGATCTTGATTAATGTCAATATAATTAATTATTAATGAATTAGAAGAAACACTCTAATACATTTTTATGGAATATGATCAGATATTTTAGTTACATCTCACTAAAAACATAAGATAATGTGAAGAAAGCCCCTGAATGGGTATATTAATTATTGATTGATATTATCTGTTCATTGTAATAAAAAAGAGTATTTTGACTTATTATATTGTTATAAACAAGTAAATAATGTTTTATTGATGTTTCCAAATAATCAATTATTATTTTTTCTTTTGGTTATATTTTCATGTTTTTCAGTCTTGAAATTTCTCTTCATGAATTGTAATGAATAGTACAAACATACACAGCTAAATAAAGTTATACAATATTTTATTTTAATAATATTCGGCTTTGCAATTAATATGCCAAAGGAATATGAAAAGAAATTAGCTAAAGCAATTTAGGAGTATGGATTATTCTATACACAATTGCTTTTGTTCAAATGATATTTTACATTGTTGTTTACTTGATCTTGATTAATGTCAATATAATTAATTATTAATTAATTAGAAGTAATACTCTAATACATTTTTATGGAATATGATCAGATATTTTAGTTACATCTCACTAAAAACATAAGATAATGTGAAGAAAACCCCTAAATAGGTATATTAACTATTAATCGATATTATCTGATCACTGTAATAAAAAAAGAGTATTTTGACTTTTTATATTGATATAAACAAGTAAATAATGCTTTATTGATGTTTCCAAATAATCAATTTATTATTTTTTCTTTTGGTTATATTTTCATGTTTTTCAGTTTCAAATTTCTCTTCATGAATTTTAATGAATAGTATAAACGTACAAAGCTAAATAAAGTTCTACAATATTTTAGTGGAAATTGTTCACAAGGGTGGCTAAAATTTATGGTACTAAATAGAGAAACATATGTTTTAATAATATTCGGCTGTACAGCTAATATGTCAAAATTCTTGTGAAAGAGACAGTCAAGTATACTAATAAAGTTAACAAAATCACCAGTAGGCATTTTTAGATTACCATATGTCTCACCAGTTCTATTTTCATATCCGTTAAATATGAATATACAATAGTATCTCACAAATTAGTTACACTTTTTGAGTATCTGCCACATATTTCACAACTATGGAATTCTTAAACATTTTTTCATTAAATATCCACACAAATATGTTATAAAATTTCAATTTTTCAATTGTCAATATACTTCTTTTCTGTAGACTGTAACTTCTGAAATTTTTTTTTAAATAATGGTTTTCCTTCCTTAATTGTATAACTGTACTTCATAATACATTTTTCAGGGAGTATTTATTGATAATTGTTGTGACACTTGAGTTGAACTTAGTGTTACTGGACGTGTAGTTACATGTTCAGGTTCTCCATGGAATATGTTGTTTTTACCAGGAGTAATAGTAATATCCTGAAGTACAGTTATAGTGGATGGTTTATGTTTAATACTAACATTTTTCTCTATATCCACAGCTGAACTTTTCACTACTTCTAAAAGAAAAAGAGAAAGCTTAGATATGTGTTACATCTTAATTATTTATTTTATTTACCTTCATTAATAGGACATCTTGGAAGACATATGTTTTGGACTACTGCAGAATAAGTATGATCAAAAGTTGATGAGCCCTCCATTAAAGGAAAATTTGTGGGAACTGCTGAAGAATCGATTTTGTCATATCATTCAGAAACATCTTATTGTCGAAATGAGTACCACAGCACAAAGACGATGACTTCTATGTAAACGTTCTGCCTTATCCAATTAATCTTCTCGTCTACATGCCATTAACCAAATGTTTGCCCTAAATACAAACATTTTTTAATACACGATGAAAATCCACCGTTAATAAATAATATAACATCTTAGCATCTGTAATACACAATTTTAATCCTAATAACACTCACCTATTAACATCTTTTGGAAACGAAAAAAAGCTAACATTACTTTTTCTAGAATTATTACAACACTTTATAGCTGCACAAATGTGGCAAGTCTTTTTGTTTTTATTTTTGTACATATCGACGTACTTATACAACGCAATTGCGAAATAAAAAATGTATAAAGATTATTTGTATCCATAAATACACAAAAAGTAAACAAATACAATGGCCTCTATCACTATCTATGACAAATGACAATGGCCAATGACCATGACCAATGAGAGCCGTCAAATTTTTCGGACGCCAGAGAAAATGGCGTCGCTGTCTGCGCGAGTAAAATGCGCGAACTTTCGCGCCAAAGCGGAGTGGGAATACTGGTTGTCACAAACCATACATACTCTATGAGTATGTATGGTTTGTGCTGGTTGTTGTCTATACTGTGTAGGTACTTACAAATTCAATCTCGATACAGGTTTTCTTACTTTAGTGAAACGCCTTAAAACGGGTTCCTCAGTTTCAGTTTGGGCTCCAGCTATAGTAGAAACCCTCAATTCAGAAGAGTGATATCATAGTTTAAACGCCGAATATCCTCAAATTTAAATGTACACAGCGGCCCTCGAAAACTGCCTGTTTTCTCGATTGCAATTTGCGTTTCCTCTTAAGAAATTACAGAATATATAAAGTAGTATATTTATTTGTGCTTCTCTATAGAAAAACTGACCAGGAGTTGTCGTACAGTGTAGCCAAATCTTGTTCACAAGTAGTAATTATGGTCATACAAAACCTGTATTCTTCCACGCAGCGATTATTACCGTCATAAAAATACCAAAAAACATGATTTTTTCAATAGTAAAAATTAAGCACAAACTTGTAATAAAATAAATTTTATTTATATGTTCCGTTTCGTCACGTATTTAAATTTATAAAATAAAAATCGATATTTTAAAACATTATTTTTCAATCGTTTGGCAATGTTGGAATTAGCGAGGGAACTCGGTTTTACAATTCGGATCCAGACATGCAGTAAAACTAGTTTTTATTATTTTTTGCCGAAGAAATGAACGAAGGAAACATTGGTGTTTCTATGGGTAAATAGTGCATGTGTTTTTGTGAGTGAACAAATTCCCTTCGTTGGCTCAGTGAAGATGTTCGTTCTGTTGTAATGGAAACACCAAATAATAGTAGCAGAGTTTATTGTTGAGACGTACACTATGGGTGTAGACCCGGGATTACTTTGAGTAGAGACTGATGAAGTTGATCGTTGAAGACTATATGTTCGTTGAGTAAATATTGATTGAATGCTTCTCTAGTCAAGAGATATTAGTTTTATATAAATTCTATTTGGGTCAATATTTTTCGCGTACCTAGCGTGATATGTGTATTTAATTTATGTAAATTGTTTAACTTTGTCAGTACTTTTGACTGATGTCCAAATTATTATTTATAATTGACCAAATGTGTATGTAACCTAATTAACTACGTGTGTGTATTTAATAACAAATAGATTCATTCGGTCTACTGGGTGATAAAATTATACTGTCCAATTTCGGATATGAATTCTGAAGATTTGATATTGGACATACTGCGGAATCGGGCAATCTGGCCCAAGTGTCAATACTCAAAGTTTACATATAAGTATTACATAACATAGTAAAATTCAAACATGATAAATTATAAATAGTTTAAGAATAATCAATAATCTTCCAACCGTACCCTAGCTATCAATGTCCGACTCTATCTCTAGATTAAAATTAGGGCAATTGGATGAAAATGTGGAAAGTGGGATGTCAACTTGGGAAGTCGACCGTACATTGTTGTGCCGATTACTAACTAATACAGGTACTTCCTGTTCGTTAGTCTGAGTTTGTGGATTCCCTGAACGACATAGTCGTGCAACAGGACGGTACTTCCATAACGTGAGTATCCCAATTATTACCATTATAGTAATGATCCCGGTGGCCACAAAATAATGCCAATTAGATTCGTGAATCGATCGCCACTGCGTATGCGTCATTTCTTGTTCCAGACTCTCCTCCTCAAGTAACACATGACGTAGCTCTCCTCCTGGTATGTCAAGGTAGGTGTTTAGAGGCGTGTTAAACTTGCGGGGTGTCCTCGCCACCAGTTGGGCCACGGGAGTGATTGGCGACTTCAGGTAACTCGTCACTGCTCTGTCCACCCCACTGCTAGTGGGGAGTAATGTAATATTTTTCGTTTGGGCGATACATTTGGGTGAAAGCTTCAGGAATGTGACTCGTTCCAGTACTCTTTCGCTCCGATTTCCATCGCAAATAATGGATATGTGTATCGTGACTGGCGTGATAACTAGCCAGAGGTTGGGAGTACCCATCTTACTCCATTGAGCTGTCTGTATTGTCCTGGCTACCACTGGACATGTGCTATTCTTAGATCGCTCATAAATTTCTTCTAGTATGCAGTTTGGTTGGGTATCCATGTTTCTTATAGCCGTTGGTGAGCACGCTATCTGCGCCTTTGTCAACAGTAAGCACCTTTCTCTATCTTCCGTGGTCAATTCGAAGTAGTGCAGTGTGTTATAATCTACGACCAGTAGATTCCTTGGGGCGACAAATGTGCGCAACACCGACCCCTCAACGTTAAGTGGTATGGCCGTGACTTTGAGCATGCTGTACTTATTTTTCCCTGTCACTATGAAGTAGCCGATGACTGTTATATATCTGTCGTCATGACTGACTTCTGTTTCTATAATGGGTTGTCGTCGTATTTCGACCCCTTGAGGCAGTATCTGCCCTGCTTTCCCTATTAATTTGGTTATTTCACCCGGTTTCACTATATCAATGAAGTGTCCGTGGTTATAGTGAAGGTTTAATATTCCCTCGTAAAATTGAGTATATTCGTTTATGAAGTCCATAACTTGTAATGCTATCGTTTGTATTCGTAACGTGCTATATTCGGTTTCTAGTTTTTGTGCTTTGTCTTCTACTTCGTTAAGTCCTTTAGATATTTCTTGTAGACCTGTGATTAGTGCTTTGTTAAACTTGTTCATTTGCTTGTTTATCCTGTTCTCTGTGTGATTGATTGATGTTATTGTTTCTAACATTATCTTCGCCTGGTGCTGTGATCCCTTTATTAGCTCCTTTTGGTTATTATCTAATGCTTCAATGTTACTGTAGGCTTCGTCATTGACTCCAAATACTGAGGTTAATATTGTTCCTAATATTCCTCTTCTTTCCCTTCCTTTTATTTCTACTGTCAACCCCTCGCTTACTGACTCCGCCTTTCTTTGTCCTTCCTCTAACTTCTCTATTATATCCTTACAATTCACGATTTTTATCTCATGACACAGTTCTCGTACGCCTTGTATCATATTTCCTATTAGTTGGTGCTCTGTTCGAATTCTTCCTTTTTCGAGTAACACCTTTATTCGAAATGTTCCCCGGTCTATGACGACCTCTCCAAGGTCTTCTGTGAAAAATCCTGGTACCGGATTATATATTTTATACGGTTCTGCCTTTATGGGTTTTAACATCGTTAAAAACATTATAGCTACTAGTATTTTCTTCCATCTTAGTGCTGCTGCCTTTTTCGGCTTTTCCTGTTTCTCTTCTTCCAGTCGTATTAGCTTATGTATGGGTCTTTTAGTCAGTTTCCCGTTTGCCTTTCTCACTGTTACTACTCTGGTTAATCCCTCCGCTCCAGGGTGTGTTTCTGTTACCCTCGCTAATGGCCATCTGCCTGGAGGTGTATCCTCTTCTTTAATTATAACTATTTCTTCTTCTTTTATGTTAGGGTGCGCCTTATGCCATCTATTTCTCTGTTGTAATTGGTGCAGGTATTCCTGTTTCCAAATTTTCCAGAAGTCTCTTTTTATTTTCTCCACTAATCTCCACCTCGTCGGCATCTTCAAATAAGTCGTAAGCTCTTCTTCCCGATTTGGTGATATAATTTCTCTCCCTATAAGGAAGTGAGCTGGTGTCAGGGCTATTTTCCCTTCAGGGTCTTCTGATGACCCACATAATGGTCTCGAGTTCATACATGCTTCTATTTGTGCCAGCACCGTACTCAATTCTTCATATGTTAGAACTGTTTCCCCGATGATTCTTTTCAAGTGATATTTCATTATTCGCACTGCGCTCTCCCATAATCCTCCGAAATGTGGTGCATATGCAGGTATGACATGCCACTGGGTACCTAGTGCCCGTAATCCTTGTTTTATCTCGTCATCTATTTTTTGATTTTCTTTTTTCAACAAATTTGCTGTTCCTACGAATGTGGTTCCGTTATCGCTGTATACGTTGTTGCACTGTCCTCTGCGTGCCGTAAATCTCTTGAACGCTGCGATGAAAGCATCCGTAGACATATCGCTTACTACCTCAAGGTGTACTGCCTTCGTTGACAGACACACAAATACTGAGATGTAGCCCTTATAGCTCCTCTGTCCTCTGCCTCTCGTGGTACTTATTTTTATTGGCCCGGCATAATCTATCCCTGTGTTAGTAAAGGGATGACTCGGGTTCACTCTGTCTTTCGGTAGATCTCCCATTAATTGTTGTGCTGCTTGGCTTTTATACCTCCTGCACCTTAAACATTTTGCTAGATGATCTTTCACGGTTCTTCTGCCGTTGATTATCCAGTATTTCCTTTTTATGTACTGTAGTGTTTGTTGTAATCCGCTATGTAGATTTCTTGCGTGACTATCTGTTATAAGTAACTTTGTTAATGCACTATCCTTTGGCAAAATTATCGGATGTTTTTCTCCGTACTTTAGATTCGTGTGTCTCAGTCTTCCGGTGACTCTTAGAATTCCTTGTCTATCCAGGAATGGTACCAATGACGCTAATTTATTTTTCTTGTCTAATTGCTGTTTCTTCTCCAGCTTATTTATTTCTGGTTTGAAGTAGGCGTGCTGTGTGTGCTTTATCACCTTTAATAGCGTTTCCTCTAATTCTTGGACTGTAAGCTGACTTTGCCCATTGTCCTTCTTTTTTCTGCATTTGTCTGCAAATCTCCTACAATATGAAAGTACTCTTCTCATTCTTTCTAAATTTGAGAATCTCTCGCATATGTCTTCCTTTATCGTTGTCGTGTGCACCGTTATTTTCGTTTTGACTTCCTCCTCATTTGTCTCTGGTATTTCTTCTGATTCCTGAGTTAAAGTTTTGTTACTAGTTAGCCAAGTTGGTCCCTTCCACCATAGCTCTGCTTCTAATAATTCTGATGCGGTACTTCCACGTGAGAGGATGTCCGCTGGATTTTCCTTTGTATCTACCTTATGCCAATTTTTCGGTCCTATAACGCGTCTTATTTCCTCTACTCTGTTGGCGACGAACATTTTCCACCTTTTTGATGATCCCCTTATCCAAGCCAGGGTTATCGTTGAGTCCGACCATGCATATACCTCAATGTTTTCCCTGTTCAATGCTTGTAGGGTTTTCTTCATTAAATTTGCTAGTAGTACCGCGGCACACAGCTCGAGCCTCGGTAACGTCGTTTTCCCTTTCAATGGTGCGACTTTCGATTTTGCTATCATTAGATTCGTTTTAATTTCTGGGCCTAATACCCTTGAGTAGATTACCGCTCCATATCTTTTCATAGACGCATCTGCAAATCCATGCAGTTCTACTCTGTTTATCTTGCTTAAGTTGTTCCACCTGGGCAATGTTATTTTCTCCAGATTTACTAATTGCGCCTGGTATGTATTCCACCTGCTTTGTTGGTTGCTAGTTAATTCTTTATCCCAACTGGTCTTTTGCTCCCATAATTCCTGTATGAACATTTTCGCCTGAATTACTACAGGTGCTATCCATCCCAGTGGGTCGTATAGTTTTGCTACTTCTGACAGTACGTGTCTTTTCGTTATTTTCTTTGCCGTCGTTATCCCTATTTTGAATGTGATTATATCCTCTTTAGGTGACTAGTGTATTCCTAACGTTTTCCGTACTTCTTCTTGTTTGAATGCCTTCGAGTCTACGTTCCTCATATCCTCCGGTACGTTCTCCATTATTTTTTCTTCGTTGCTCAACCATTTTCTAAGAGTGAAACCTCCTTTTCTGAACAGTTGTATTAATTCCTTTTGGGCTGTTTCTGCTTCCTGCACTGTCTCAGCTCCTCCTAGTATATCGTCTACATACATGTTTTCTTTTACAATTTTCGATGCCAACGGGAACCTCGCTCCTTCGTCTTCTTGTAATTGTTGTATTGTTCTTAACGCTAAAAAGGGTGCTGCGGCCGTGCCGTATGTCACCGTCGTTAAGTTATACTCTTGTATGTGGTCCTTTGTGTCCTTTCTCCACAAAATTTTTTGATATTTTTGGTCTTCTTCTGCCATTCTGATTTGTCTAAACATTTTTTCCAGATCCGCTGAGTATGCTACCTTATTGGATCTCCATCGTAATAGTATATTTGTCAAGTCTTGTTGTAATTTCGGCCCTGTGTGCATAATATCATTCAGGCTTACTGCCGATGAGCTTTTGCTTGATGCATCAAACACGGCTCTTATTTTCGTTGTAGTACTGTCCTCTTTTCTCACTGGATGATGAGGTAAGTAGTACCCATCTCCCTGGTTTTCTGCTATTACCATATGACCTTGGTTTTCATAATCTTCCATGAATTGTCTGTAATTCGCTTCTAACTGTTTGTCTTTTGCAAACTTCCTTTCTAGTTGCATCAATCTGGCGAATGCTTGCTGTTTAGATTCTCCTAACTTTGCGACGTCTTCCCTAAACGGAATTTTTACTTCGTATCTCCCTTCTTCATTCCTTTTTACAGTCTGTCGATACAGTTCTTCACATTCTTGTTCTTCCACTGAGAAACTTGTATCCTGATTTACTTCTTCTAATTCCCAGAAGTTCTTTATTTGTACGTCCATTTCTTGTCTTGATATCATACAGCATACTTCTGCTTTTATATTCTCCCTTTCTCGTGCTATTCCCGAAACTATCCATCCTAGTTTGGTGTTTTGACTCAGGAGTCCATTACTTATTCTGTGCATCCCTTCTGTCAATATGTAACTGTATTCTTTTACTCCTAGTAGTAAGTCTATCTTCCCTACCTTGTAATATCTTGGATCTGCCAGTATTGCATTTTTCTCGTTATAGTCCGGTAGAATTATATCCTTTTCCGGTAAATTCCTTGTTATCTTCGGTAGTACTAGTGCTTCTATTTCCATCTCGAAGTCACTTTCGTAATGAGTTTCGATTAAAAGTTTCATACTCCAGTTGGCTGTTTTTTCTCCTGACGAGCCTATCCCGGATATGGTCGCCTGTATGGGCTTCCTTGTTGTTCCTAGCGTCGTCGCAGCTTGTTCCGTTATAAATGCGCATTGTGACCCTTGGTCGATTAGTGCTCTCATTATGTGTGAATCTCCTTTCGCATCTCTTATGCGTACCACAGCTGTCGCTAGTAATGCTTCACCTTCCTTATGGCTTGCACAGTTTACTGAATTCTGCCCTCTTTGCTGGTCGTTGCTATTCCTAGGCCCATTGGTATCTTGTGTATTTTCTCGCCTTCCGTTATTTTGTTCTCTGGCGTTGTATGGATTATTATTTCCTCCTCTGTACCTATCAGCTTGGTACCCGTTTCTTCTATTGTTTGAATCTCTTCCATTTCTTTCTTGTGTTTGTTCTCGTTTCGTTTCATTGGAGTTTCTTTTGTTGCTTGTGTTTCCTTTTTCATAATGCAACATATGGTGGTGGTCTCCGCCACAGTGTCTGCACCTATATTGTGAATAACATTGTTTTTCTTTTTTATGTGCTAGGCAGTTTGTACACAATCCTTTTTCTTTTATCATCCTGTTCCGGTCTCTTACATTGAGTTCCTGAAATTCTCTGCAGTTCGGTACTCCGTGATCTCCGTTGCATATCACGCAATGTGTTCTTGGTTTCCTAAGAGATCCTCCTTGCTTCTCTTGTCTTTTTTCTGACTCCAGCAGTTCCAGTGTCTGAAATCTTCGCTGTAGGAATGTTTGTGTCGATTTGTACGTCGGTATCTCTCTACTGTCTCCAATGTGGTTTTCGTACAGCCTCCTAGTTTCATTGTCCCATTTCGTTATGATAATTCGGGCTATCAATGGGCTCCACGCTTCCGTGTCTGTTCCTAACCCTCCTATGGCTTCCAGACTTTCGTGGAAGGTGTCATGTAGTGATTTCAATGCTCTAGCAGAAGATTCCTTTACTTCCTGCGCTAGTAGCATCCTGTCTATTAATTTAAACAATATCATCCTTGGGTTCTCATACCTATCTTTTAGCATGTTCCAGGCCACTTCGTAGTTGGCCTCGGATATGTTTAAGTGTTGTATCATTCTGTTGGCTTCCCCTCTTACTTGAGTTTTTAGGTACTGCATTTTTTCTGCGTTTGATAACTGGTCGTTTTCATGTATTACTTTAGTAAACAGATCGTGGAAAGTTCTCCACGTTTCATATCTGCCTTCATACACAGGGATTTTTACCTGCGGCAATGTCACACCGTCCCTCCTCTGTGTGCTTTCTGGCCGTTGCATTCCTGGCCTTATTTTCTTTAAAACTTCCCTGACTTTCCTCTTTAGATGATTTATTCTCTCTACTTCTCCAATATCTGTAGCGTCCAGTTCCTCATTTACTGCTGCTTCAATCATTAGTGTATTCACCTTTTCCATGTATTCTCTTAACTCTGACTGCAATTCTTCATCCTCCTGCAAGTCTTGTTCATTTTCTGGCCGTAATAATTCCTCGATTCTTTGTTTTCTTATCTGTATCTCCTTTACTTTCGGTGCTTTTCCTCTTTTCAGCACCCTTCCATATTCTTCCAACAGGGTTTTCCCCTCAATGTATGTCTTAAATACCTGATCATAGTATTTTGTTTCAAAATATTTTTCTTTCGTTATACCCCCTTCTAGCAGCTTTTCGTGGTTATTTAAAAATTTTGCCCAATATTCTTCTAATTTTTCCTGTCTATCCCGGATGTATTGTTGATTTTTCCGAGATTGGGAATCCTTTTTTGTATTTGAAACGAGTTTCACTATTTCTGTTCCTATTTCCGCTTGCTTAACGTATAGACTCTCCATGATTATTTTAAAAAATTTTACATTCAGCGGTAAATATATTAGACAATACTAAATGTACGTTATGTATTAAATAAGTATACCTGTATTATAACACTTTCTTTTCTATCGGAATGTGCAATTTAGCGAAATATGAGTTTGACCTTGCCTGCTGTGCTATTCTTTGCATTGAGGTAGGTCAAGATGTAATCCACACACTCTTATAATGATATATATACATATATATATATTGTTATCAAAATAAATGAAATTATTTGCTACGTAATTATTTTAATTTTTCCAAATAAAATATTTAATTGTAATTAAAAGCAAGCTATATGTATGAACGTTTCTTTTTTCAAATTGTCATACAAAATTACTGTTTAGTTAATTATAGTTGTGAATGACGTTTATTTTTGTTTTATCAATTCTCTGTATTATTTAAATGGTATGCATTCTAAAGTACATTATTATACGATTGATAGAGTGGAGATTGTTGTTCTAAATTGTTAAATTGTAATAAAAAAAAACTTGTTAAATTGTAAGATTGTAAAAGTTGGAAGATTTTGTAATTATTCAAAAACTTACGGTTTTTTGTGTTCTTAGACGTTGAGGATCCCTCGCTTCTGGTGGGTTCTGCAATCGGTCCTGTCCTTTGGCTGCTCTGCGGCTCTAGTATGGCTCTCGGCTTTGGTACTGCTCTCGGCTCTAATATGGCTCTCGGCTTTGGTACTGCTCTCGGCTCTAGTATGGCACTCGGCTCTGGTACCGCTCTCGGCTCTAGTCTGGCTCTCGGCTTTGGTACTGCTCTCGGCTCTGGTACCGCTCTCGGCTCTAGTATGGCTCTCGGCTTTGGTACCGCTCTCGGCTCTAGTATGGCTCTTGGATTTGGTACCGCTCTCGGCTCTAGTATGGCTCTCGGCTTTGGTACTGCTCTCGGCTCTAGTATGGCTCTCGGCTTTGGTACTGCTCTCGGCTCTGGTACCGCTCTCGGCTCTAGTATGGCTCTCGGCTTTGGTACCGCTCTCGGCTCTAGTATGGCTCTCGGCTTTGGTACCGCTCTCGGCTCTAGTATGGCTCTCGGCTTTGGTACTGCTCTCGGCTCTAGTATGGCTCTCGGCTTTGGTACTGCTCTCGGCTCTAGTACCGCTCTCGGCTCTAGTATGGCTCTCGGCTTTGGTACTGCTCTCAGCTCTGGTACTGCTCTCGGCTCTAGTATGGCTCTCGGCTCTAGTATGGCTCTTGGCTTTGGTACTGCTCTCGTTCTCCCGGGTCTAGTGGTCTCTCTCTGCTACTGAGGGTGTTGCTGGCGTGGACTGTATAGGCTCTCTCAAACTTCCTTGAAGTATTCTGTTTCTCGATAGGACCATGAACAAATTCCCTTCGTTGGCTCAGTGAAGATGTTCGTTCTGTTGTAATGGAAACACCAAATAATAGTAGCAGAGTTTATTGTTGAGACGTACACTATGGGTGTAGACCCGGGATTACTTTGAGTAGAGACTGATGAAGTTGATCGTTGAAGACTATATGTTCGTTGAGTGAATATTGATTGAATGCTTCTCTAGTCAAGAGATATTAGTTTTATATAAATTCTATTTGGGTCAATATTTTTCGCGTACCTAGCGTGATATGTGTATTTAATTTATGTAAATTGTTTAACTTTGTCAGTACTTTTGACTGATGTCCAAATTATTATTTATAATTGACCAAATGTGTATGTAACCTAATTAACTACGTGTGTGTATTTAATAACAAATAGATTCATTCGGTCTACTGGGTGATAAAATTATACTGTCCAATTTCGGATATGAATTCTGAAGATTTGATATTGGACAGTGAGTATATTTTATGTGATAAGTTTGTAAACTTATTGTTGTCAATATTGTTTTATCAATACTGTATTGTAGTATTGATAAAACGTGTTATTGATAATAAGAGGGTTATAGTTTGTCGTTTTATAGTAAATATTTAGTTATATTCTTTGAAATTATTGTATATATAGTATATATCCAGATTATTGAAATACAA
The DNA here is from genome assembly GCF_040954645.1 of Diabrotica undecimpunctata. Lineage (NCBI taxonomy): Eukaryota > Metazoa > Arthropoda > Insecta > Coleoptera > Chrysomelidae > Diabrotica > Diabrotica undecimpunctata. The sequence goes on along the minus strand of NC_092809.1, from coordinate 80,219,320 downwards.
TGGACGAAAAACCGAGTTGTTCCAAGAGAAGACAGCAAAATTCTGATGTTGATTCCAAGAATGAAAAGCCGCAAAAGAGACGGAAAATGTTAACGTCCGAAGAGAAGGTAATGATACGAAACGTTTATGAAGGAATTGTCGGCAGAAAAATGGCATTAAACGTTAGCCAAGCGGTCGACATTTGTAGCAGTTTAACAAAAGTATCCGTTAGCTGTATTTATCGTGTACTTAAAAATACATCGGAAAATAAAAAGCAAGAAAAAGGTAAAACTAGAGGTAGGAAAAGCATTGTTTTGGATGACGAGACAAGGAATACTATACGTCGAAAAATTCATTCATTTTATTTTCGGAGTGAAATTCCAACACTGAAAAAAATTTCTCAAGAGCTCGAAAATGATGACTCTTTACCCAAGATATCTCGTAGGGTCTTAATCAGGACCATGCACGAAATGAACTTTCGATACGTAAAACGCAACAGAAAAAGTATGCTATTAGAAAAAAATGAAATTATTCTGTGGATAAGAAAATATTTAGAAGAAATACGAAAAATTCGCAGCACTGGATGCAAAATATATTATTTGGATAAAACCTGGATTAACGAAGGTCATACAGTTGGAAAAGTTTGGCAAGATTTAAATGTAAAAAGTAAACGCGAAGCATTTATAGAAGGCTGGTCTACAGGATTAAAGGCTCCATCAGGAAAGGGACGGCGTTTAATCATCACCCATATAGGAAGTGATACAGGGTTCCTTGATGGTGGTTTGCTTCAATTTGAGTCGAAAAAAACAGGTGATTATCATGAAGAAATGACTTCTGAAGTATTTGAGCTCTGGTTTAAGAGAATCTTACCAAAATTGGAATCTGGGTCTGTGGTTGTTATGGACAATGCGCCATATCATAGCCGCAGACTAGAACAATTACCGACGACGGCATGGCGGAAAGGGAGAATTCAAGAATGGCTTACAGAAAAGGGGATTGCATACGAAGAATCAATGCTCAAAATTCAACTACTTGACATTGCACGGTTAAGGAAAAGTGAATATCTTAAATATGTTGTGGATGAAACTGCAAAAGATTATGGTGTTAAAGTTCTGCGTCTACCACCTTATCATTGCGAACTTAATCCCATTGAACTTATCTGGGCGCAAGTGAAAGGAGAAGTAGCACGCAATAACAAAACGTTCAAATTAAACGAAGTTAAGGAACTTTTGATTCAAGCAATCCTCCATGTAACTCCAGAGAAATGGGCTAAATGTATAGGCCACATAATTAAAGAAGAATATCGTATGTGGGAACTTGACACTCATGTCGAAGTTTTACTAGAGCCAATTATAATTACACCAGGTGAAGATAATGACAGCGATAGCAGCACTACATCTTCAGATTTAGACAGCGAATAATATTTTCTAATAGTTTAGTAGGAACATCAGCATAAAAAAACCAAAAACAAAAAAAAATGAGAAGAACATAGTAAGTGTGTATAGTGTTTGTGTTAGAATAGAACAATGTTTTGTTACATCCAAAATTATTTTTATTTTGTTTTTATAGAATTTTATTTTCTTTTATAGGATTTTATTTTGTTTTGTTTTATACTGTTTAAGCGTTTTGTTTATTTTATTTAATGGGAAAATATGGCTCTTGGCGAACACCCATTTAAAAAAAAGTAATGCGGCACAAGACATACCTCTCGGGTGGTGTGGAAACTGTATTAAAATTTGTTTTAAAAACATTTCATTGTGTAACTCTTTAAGGGCGGGTCACGTCAAAAGACGTTTTAGCGTAACTTCCGCGGCAACCGGGTGGCATCAGTAAGCTTTCTGCAAAATTACTTGTTTTTTATAGCTTTTTGTTTGTGGCATTCTGTATTTTTAGGAGACATTAGGGAATAAGCCACAAAAAATTTATTCATAGGTTTAATTTACTGACATTTCGATCTCTATATAAAGAGATCGTTTTCAAATATACAAATGATAGCAATATTTATTTTTTTTTGTGGCTTTTTGCTTGTGGCATTCCGTATTTTTAGGGAGAATGTTGGAAATAAGCCACAATACATCTATTTACATGTTTATTTTACTGACGTTTCGATCTCTATTACAGAGACCGTTTTTAAAGTTAAGAAAAAAAAAATAAAATAATATAAGAATATATAAATATATAATAATAAACAAATAAAATAAATATAACTATAATTTATATCTTTGAAAACGGTCTTTGGATATAGAGATTGAAACTTCAGTAAAAACCGGATAAATATATTGTGGCCTATTTTGAACAATAATATTTAAACAATATAATATAATTAACGTTGAAATAAAAGTGAGTGAACGCCACTGGATTTTCATACGTCTTTCCCCACTTCTACGCCTTTAAACGATGACTCACTCTCCCAAATAGTGAAAATAGAGTTTACAATATTGGAACTTTCCATATTATTTGAAATTTCCGATTCCTCGGTAGTCACTTCCGTAGATGGTGGTGAGACACTGTGCTCTGGAATGGATGCCTCCCTTGCAACCAAATTGTGAGTAATGGTATCTGGAATGTAACATGTCTGATTCTTTTGAGATGGTGTATATTCCCCAATTTGCCGTATTTGGTCTACATGCCGTTTCCAGGTTCTACAATCATCTAACTGAATTAAATTTTGTAATAACCCTAATCTGAGTACAATTTTGCCAAATTGCCATTTAGAATGAAAATAATCTCTCACTGAAACCATAGTTCCTATATCAAAGTTTCTTAGATTTTTGTCATTATAGGTGACTCTATCACTTCACGAAGGTTTAAGAATGATATCAAAATATAGTGTTTAGATTTATTCTTGAATTTCCGTAATATTTCTTGAATGGGTCGTATTATTTGGAGGATGGTTTACTTTGGGAAGTGAGAGAAAATCCTGTTAATTTTTTTGGTGTATTATTGATGTCTTTATTATAGTAATCGGTCTGTAGATTATTTTCTGTACCTAAGAATCTGTATCATAATTATCTGTCATTTCGTCAGGATATTCAATTAAAACATGAGCCCTTTGGAAATTTGGATAACAGATGGACAATTTTGATTTTGAGATGAAAACAAAGTTCTCTGTGAATGAGAACATCAACATCTAAAGTATGTACCGACATAAAATTCGATGGGAAAGAACACTTCATGAAGAAACGTGAAGAGCAGAGACGATGTCCAGTAGAAAATTGTAAAGTCAAATCGTATTGTAGAAAATGTACATTGTGTAAAAATTGTTTTATACAATATCATAAAACATAAAGTTATTTCTATTAGACGCAAATAGAAATGCTAATTCGAATAACTATTTTTCACTCATTCATACATACTTGTACTTGTGATAAGTAACACTAATGCCCAGTAATCTATTTATAAGACGGGTTAAAATTCAAAAATGCAAAGATATAAAACAATTTCATGAATATTTTTTATATTAGGAACAATATTACTGATAATTATATACTGATGTATATTCCTAAGTAAAAGTTTATTTCGTTTAATTGAACTATTCTCCAATAAGTCATTCCAGGAACGCCATCCAAAAATATTGACAATATCAATTTATTTAAGTAATATACTCTAAAATGTATAATATATGTCTGAATTGTCAATATGAATAGGGCAGATAAAATTAAATTATTAGATTTTCTTGTATTACCACGTAAAAACACAAAATAATTCGTTTAATTTGAATTTTCTGAACGATTTCCGAAGTGGAAAACGAAACTTCAAAATAAAAAAAGAAATTGTGATCAATTCCAATTAAAGATAAATAATATTAAATTGCCACAGGAAACTATACTTATAGCTTCCGAACCATCTCAAAAAAATTAGTATAACTAGTCAATATTTTATAATTACATCTAAAGAGCTTTATAATTTTAAAAAAATCTGTTTACAATATAAAATAAATTTTTGGCCTTTAAAGCCCACTTGCCGTGGATAACAGTTTTTTTCTTAAATATCTACATATGTGCCTATTAAATAACAATAAAAGAAATATTTGATCAAATAACATTTCATAACCAGAACAATTGGTCACTAGTTTCTTTGCGAAATGATTGACTTTACCTTGCAAATAGTCACAATGCATATTTTTATAAGATAATTTTTTCTCTTCATCCGCCTTTATCAGTTTGACACATCCGTTAGATATCTAAAAATTCCTGTAACACTCAGTGGTAAAAAGATTCACTATACAATTACAATTAAAACCCAAAGGAAGCAAATATCTAGTTTAACAGACTTAAAAATGAGAAATATTATAATCGTTTTGTATTATGTAGGATTCTTTGGTGATTTATTTAGGGTGAATATTATATCAGGTGCAGCTGTGTATAAGACTCAAACTACCAGTAAGTACCATATTTAATTATTATTTAATTTTAATATTTGAATGTCATTTAGTTTTGTTAGAGACTCAAAATAAAACAATGCAAGAATCTGCAATAAGATTAATACCTCTCGTGATGAGGATGTAAAATTTATTCATCAATTGATATCAATACGTTTCACAATTTATACTTAAGCGTTTAATTTTATTTGGGTAATTCCACGTCAACTATGCAAAGTTGGTCAGGCTACCCCTCTCGTTTGGCTTAAATTTTACAGGCGTATTCTATACTATAAAATATAATGATTTACTAAATTTCAAACTTTTAGCTTCAAAATAGCGGTTATATGAGTCGTTCAATTTTTTCCAAATAAAATTTTTTTTCCCATATTGTATCTTTTTTTCTTTTATATTTTAGCAAAATTTGTTAAAAAAAGTTAAAAATTATATACTTTTTAAGGTAAAAATAAGCACATCTCTTATATCAGACAATCTTATTCCCATATTGTATCTTTTTTCTTTCATATTTTAACAAAATTTAAAAAAGAATTAAAAATTATATACTTTTTAAGGTAAAAATAAGCACATCTTTTATATCAGACTATCTTATCTTATATCACATTATCTTGAATTGCCAAATTCTTAATTTTACCAAAATTTTACATCTTTTTTGACAATTCTAAATACAGATTTGAATTCTCCTCAAATGTTACATAAAAAATGTATTTTAATATGATTTTTCGGTAATTAATTAGAAGCCTGGCGTAATTGAAAAAATCATTGTCTGGCAATTTCGAGAATTGTAATTTATTAGTTGTAAATTATTACACGCGGAAAAAATACAAAATAAATTACTAAAACCCTATAATTAACCTTTTCTCTGAAATTTTTATTTACACGCAAGAATTATGTGTCCTGGAAAAAAGCCAAAAATCCTAAAAAAGCGTTATTAGTACGTATCTTAATATAAAGGACCATTCAAAATTTTTTAGATTTAAATTTTTTCAGAAATTGCTAAATAATATAATGGGAATACTTTTTATTCTTGCTTAAAAAATAAGAATTAATGATTAGATTATTTGTAAGTAGGAAAATTTTAAATACCGCACTCAATGGCTCACTATTCCACTGATTATGACTTATGATTCAGCCATTAAGAGCGTAGGCGCAAAATTTCGGGCCAATGATTTTTAAATTTTTTTCGAAACTTGAGAAAACTAACAAATATTTTTGAAAAATTTAAATGCAGAATGAAAGATTACATTATTACCGAGAGCCTAAAGTCCCTTAGAATAAACAAAAAGTTTTTTTGAATGAGATATTTGAAATTAAAAATCACACTAAATTTTCTCTACCTTTTCACCCCTGTAACTTATTAAAATAAACATTATACAAGTTTTCAGGGACTTTTGGCCCTCAGTAATAATGTATTATTTCATTCCGCATTTAAATTTTTCAAAAATACTCATTAGTTTTCTCCGGATTCGAAAAAAATGCATGCATTTAAAAAGCATTCGCCCGAAATTTTGGGCCTATGCTCTTAAGAATGGTCGCTTCGTTTAGTCATCTCAGCTTTGTCGTTGAAAAACGTGTAGTTAATTATAACTTTGTGTTTTGAAAAGGAGTTTTTAAAAATTATTTTATTTACTTTTTGAAAATACAAGTTTACAAAAGTTAACAAACAAAAGTTATGAAACAAAAGTTAAGTTGCAAAAGTTTACCAGACAAAAGTTAAGTAGCAAAAGTTTACCAGACAAAAGTTAAGTAGCAAAAGTTTACCAGACAAAAGTTATATTAATTGAAATGTCCCTCTATTTATAATATCGTATTGCGTAGTTTCTATTGTCCTACAATGTGCAGATTCTGTGGAATCCAGTGGCGTAACTCCTCCCTCACTGAGTCCGAAAAATAATCGAATTATTTTTGGGTTGCTGGTTTGCGGAATTTTCTTGTAATTCTATATCATATTCGTTCCGTTGTTTTGATCTTCTTTGTTTAATAATATACAGAATGATCAAGATTAGAATAACTGCTATGACTGAGGTGGTCACCAATGGAGTCGTATGCAAAGGAATATTTGTTCCTCTAATTGGTACTAATTGTTTGGCCATATTATTAATTGCGTAAAGATTTTCAAAGTCAATTTTGGTAATATTATGGCTCTGGAATTTTTGTATATTTTCTGTGGAAAAATATTTTATTTTTGGTAAAATTAGAGCTTTCCCTCTATGAATTTTGATATTGTTATTGAATTTCAGTTGGTTGATTATCACTTCACAATCTTCTGGTATACTGATAAGAGATGGACTGTGTACTTCGAAAATTTGGTGTCTCTTGCACTTTGATTGGACTCGTTCTGATGTCGATGGCATTATCAATACTTCATTATTAGTTACTTGTTCGATAATGGATTCTTGGAGAGTGACTTCTGTGGTAAAGCATTGGGTTGAACTTTGACCATTGAGGAAACGCAAGGTGCAATTGTCTTGTAGTATGGTATCTTCTTTGCAATAATATGTTTCTTCTAAAATGGGACATTCTTCTTTTTGTAGGTGCGTCTCGTCAGAGGTTCGTGCCAAATAAGGGTATGTGGGAGTGAACAGTTGAAAAAGTTACTTGTGTCCCTAATAGCATGTAATATGTTAAAATATTTATAAATTTTGGAATTTGAGAAGGTTGGTAAATATTGTGCAAATATTTAATCATATCCTGAATTTCCTGACTCAAAATAATTGAACTATGTAATGTGTTTAATTTTAACATAATTCCATTTGCTATATTTTCAATAAAATCTATCATATTCTGACAATCTAAATTTATCTGACTTATGGTACCTTGAAAAGTAATATAATTTCCCAAACTGTTTATAGTACTTTGAATTTCTAATTGGAACTTATGTAAGTTATGTTGCAGTTTTTCTTGGTTTTGCCAAAGTATATCTAGAGATTTGTTGTAATGATCAATTAGTTTTTTATATAAAGATATTTGTAAGTTCGTTTCATGAATAATCTGTTTCTGATTATTTTCCAGTACTTCTATTGCTTTATCATATCTATCTCCGTCTTCTGAAACTAAATTTCCAAATAAGTATCTATTAACTTTACCTAGGCCATTAATAAGGCCTCTTTTTGATCGAATATGGGGATAGATGTTTTCTAATTTTTTCTCTAATGTATTAATTAAAACTTTCTGTTCTGTTCTGTTCTTTCTAACATGTTTTCTGCCAATCCATGATATGAAATAGGATTTGAGGTATTAACTTTCACTACATTAGTTTTTATTATTTGAAAATTAACTTTAAGAGATTCTACTTGTCTAACTATTTCTTTTAAGTTTATATAATGGATAAATGTATGTTTACTATAAATTAATCTACATGTGCCTAATTTAATTGGGAGTAAAAGGTTTTAAAGAGGTGTTATATTAATATCGATGTCAACTCTAACCTGGTTGGACGTCTGGTATATCATCTGTATCAGAATCAAGACGATTTTTTTTTTTTGGCTTGTACAATTGTCATTCAGCCAGTCACAATCAGCATGAGCTTTATTTTCGAATTTAAATATGCATATAAATATTTAAAGAATTAGTGAAACATGATTAATATAATAATAATAATATAATTATTCCGTACTTAGCTATAGATCTGGGTTTGCGAACTGTGCTTTTATGATACAATCCTTTATCTGTTTCCAACAACAAGCCACCGTCGTTGACAATAATTGTTTCTTTAAACTTAGGAAGTGCTTTATTGCGATTTCCACTCTTAATGTACGCTTTGTTTTCATTTGTGTAATCGTGTGGGCCTGACCTCGTTAAATTGCGTTTTTCTATCTGTTGGTATTTTACGTTTGCATTTCGTTCATGTATTTTTCCGTATAGTATTTTGCATGATTCTTTATGATTCTGCACATATTGTGATAAAATTAAATGATCATTATTGTCGAATGGGTCTGGATTATTTATATGCCCTTTAAAAATTTCAAATGGCGTAAATTTAGTAACAGAATGAATTGAATTATTATATGATAATATGCAATGTTTCATTAATTGTTCTACTGACATATCTTTATTTGTTTCTCTAAGGCATCTAAAATGTTCTATTAAGGAAGAATGAAAACGTTCTACCGGAGAATTCGAATTGCTGTTTTTAGGAGTGGTAAAATGTAATTCTATTTTATGTAATTTACAAAAATCTTCTAAGTCATAGTTTTTGAATTCAGTGCCGGAGTCAGTTGTTATTTTATAGGGTAATCCATGATGCGTGATATAGTTTAATAAACCATCGACTATTGAAATTCCACTAATACTAGGAATTTGATATGCTTGTCCGTATCGAGAAAATGCATCAATTATTGTAAGAAATGGTGTATTGGATATTCTAAATACATCCATATGAATATGATCAAATGGCTTAGAAGCCGTTGGTGTAAGATTAAATTTAATGACTTAATCTTTAACAAAATTTATGATTCCTTTTTGCAGATCTCTTTGAGGTAAAATAACAAATAGTCTTAGTTTTTATTTCGTTGATTTCTCCATAAGTTAATAATATTTGATTTTTGTACAAATTCAAGGCTCGGTCTGTGATTGGCATACTAAGAATTGGATTTTCAGCTGAAGTATGTACTGTGTTTCCATCAGTATCTTCATTTCCACTTGGGTTAACATTTGGTGGTCTAATTTGTATATCTGATATTATGTTTATTCTTTTTTCCTGTTCATTCTTCTCATCTAATGTTTCAGAAATTTCTTCATTGCTTAACTCAGGAAAATAAAAGTCATTTGGATCAAACAATTGATCTGTAATTTCTTGATTTGGAACTGATAAATTTTCTATTTCTTTTTGTATTACATCATCTATGTCATCAAGATTTACACACAAAGATTCAGATTCTAGTACATTTATTTCATTATCAGTGTCTATTCGTGAAAGACAATCTGCAACTTTATTAAGGGTTCCTTTTTGGTATTTAATTTTATAATCAAATTCTTCGAGTTGTAACCGCCATCTCACTAGTCGTGAATTAGGTTCTTTCAATGAAAACAACCATTGTAGTGGTTTATGATCTGTAAAAATTATAAATTCTCTTCCAAATAAGTATGGTCTAAAGTATTTGCAACTCCATACTATAGCTAATAACTCTTTTTCTATAGTAGAATAGTTTATTTCTGCTGAATTTAGGGTCCTTGACGCATATGAAATAGGATGTCCATCCTGTGATAATACTGCCCCAATGGCATATTTGGATGCGTCTGTCATTATTTCAAATTTTTTGTTAAAATCTGGGTAGGCCAGAATTGGTTCTGATATTAACAAATTTTTGCAAGTATTAAAGCAATCGATAAATTCTTTTGTGTGTTCTATTTTATGGTCTTTCTTCAGGCAAACTGTTAACGGTTTTGTTATTTTAGCGAAGTTCTTTATAAATTTGCGATAATATCCTAAAAGACCTAGAAAAGATTTAATTTGTTTTTGTGTTCTTGGAATTGGAAAATTCTGTATAGCTAATATTTTGTTTTTATTGGGTTTAATTCCTTCTGGTGTAACAACGTGACCAAGAAATTCAACTTCTTTCTGTAGAAACTCACATTTATCTAGTTGAATTTTTAAACGTGCTTCTCGTAGTTTATGAAATACTAGTTTTAAATTTTGAATATGTTCTTGTAAGCTAGTACTAAATATAATTATATCATCCATGTAGACCATGCATATTTTGTTTTGCAAATCTTTTAGTACTTCGTCCATTACCCGTTGGAATGTTGACGGCGAATTTTTAAGACCAAAAGGCATTCTTAGAAATTTATAATGACCATTGTCTACGCTGAATGCTGTTTTCTCTACAGATTTTGTATCCATTTCGATTTGGTGACATCCGCTGGCCAAATCTAATGTGCTAAAATATTGTGCTCTTCCTAATTTATCCAAAATTTCTGTAATATGTGGAATTGGATATCTATCAGAAATTGTTTTCTCATTAAGCTTTCGATAATCTATGACTAGACGGTATTTTTTCTTGCCTGATGCATCTAATTTCTTATTCACTATCCATATGGGTGAACTCCAAGGTGAACATGATGACCTTATGATTCCTTCATCTAACATTTCTTGAATTTGCCTTGAACTTCTTCTTTGTGGCAGTAAGGATATCTATAAGATCTACAATGTATAGGAACTTCGTCTGTAGTTTTTATGGTGTGTCTGACATTGGAAGTAAATGTCAAGGGATCTCCTACTTTTAGGAATATATCTGAAAATTCTCTACATAGCTTAATTATATTTTCTCTTTCTTCTGAATTCATGTGGTCTGTCCTTATAAGGTTTCCTAAGTCTATTTTGTTTCTCTTATTACATTTCTCGTTAGGTTTTTTGTTAAAATAATTGAAGTTGTATAATTCATAATTTGCGTTTTCAAAGGGGTATACGTCTATTGGTCTTAGTAAAGTTATCTTCAGAGGTTTGTCTGTCGTGTTTATTATCTCCATTATAGCATATCCATTTTTTTCTAATGTTAATGTTTCAGGTATATAAACTTCTTCTAAATATGTTTCTTCGATCATTATTTCTCCATTAGGTATACTGACAGGAAGAGGATAAAGCATTCTTTCCTGTGCACCTATAGTAAATTCAAATTTAATATCCATTGGTCCTCTAAATTTAATCGGTATCGTTACATTGTTATTATACAGTTGTTTATTAGTAAAATCTATAACTAAGTTCATTCTCATCATATCTTCTAATCCTAAGATTCCATCAAAATATTCGTGAAAATCATATAAGATATAATGAATATAAAGTTACTTCTGAATTCTGGAAATGCTGGTATTTCGGCTTGATATTTAATAGTCTTAGTATAAAGAGCAGTTATAATATCTACATTTGACTGGTATATGCAATTAGGAAAATATTTTTCGGCGATACTTGGTCGTAGCAAAGACCTGGCACTACCGGTATCAATTAGCAATTTTATTTTTGAATTTCCTACTTCAATATATGGTAGGGGATTATTCGAATTTATTTCTATATTGACTGTTTCCTTTCCGAGGCATCTATCTGAAAATTTTGGTCACCTTGACCGTTTTGTGGTAAATCGTACTCAGAATTTCTAAAATAGCTATTTACTCGTTGATGTTGTGGTTCTCTTGGATTATTATTTTCGTTTTGATAATTATTTGTGTATAGCTCCTCAGCTATAGTATCAGGAATTCGTCTAGGGAAATAATTCCTCCGATAATTATTTTATATATTGGAATTTGATCTAGCGTTTGAATTTAATGTATTTCTGGATGTTATTGACATATGTTGTGGCCTAGGTAACCGATCATAAGGAATTCGGTTGGGCCTGAATACATTACTTTCTGGTCGGAAGTTTGTGGAACGATTCTGAGATGTGAAATGATTCTGAGAATGTTGAGGTGCTAAAGAATTTCGGTTTTGATAACCTTGATTTCGATATAAAAAGTTAGAATTGAAAGGGCTTTGATTTTGATATGCGAAATTTGGATTTGTTCGATATTGATGTGTGGGGTTAGAATTTTGGGGACGATATTGGTTGCTAGGCTGATTTGGCCTGTTAGATGGATTAAAGGAATTGTGTGACTTAAAATTATGATTGTTTTTTGGAAAAAGATTACTAGAATGTCCATATAAATTTTCAAAATTATGAAACTCGTCGACATATGCAATGGCATCTTCAAGAGAACTGGGTTTCTTAAGGTGCATATTATTTTTAAGAACACCTGTACATCCTGTAATAAAAGTGTTCAGTGCGATTTTATCACAATGGTTAATTTGGCATAGTTTATCTGCATGCTCTATACTAGTATCGTTACTTATTCTTTGGGCTACATTGCTTTTTAATAATTGTATTCTTGTTCCAAAATTATAGAGTGTTTCATTTTTAAATGGTTTAGTTCGTGTTAGTTCTTGCATTAAGCAGTCTAAATCACGTCTATCTGCGAAGCATTGTTCTAATGCTCTCTTTATACTATTCCATGTCGTTAATTCCATACGATTTCCTACTAGTGCTTCTGCTTTTCCAACTCGTTTATCTTGTATGCATTCCAAGATGTGTTTATTTAAATCTGGATCGTTATATGCAGAATATGTTTGTAGTAGTTCGTTGCATCTAAAGATAAATTTGTTGAGAGTATTGGAATCTCCGTCATAGGGTTTAATATTTTTTAAATTTGATTTGAGAAAATCCCAGTTAAGGGGAGTTTGAGTTTGAGTTGCAGTAGCCATATTTTCAGATAAAATTATTTGTCAAAATTTCTCACAAAATTGTATAGAATTATGTATTATAAAAAATATATGCAATATAAATATTTTTTAAAGATTTCAAAAAATTAATCAATAAAAATAAATATTTTCAATAACATAAATATGTGTTAAAATGGATAAAAAAGTATCAGTATTCTTATTAAAAAAATTCAAATTCGTATTCAAAAATTCAAAAATTAATCTATCTATCCTCACAAATGTATGAAAGGAAAGGCGAAAAGGAAAGGCACTTACAGTTATCTGGAGCACCTGCTTCTCTTCTCCGAACTTTTGCTTCCTCTGGAACTCTGCTTGTTCTCGTTGATACCACTGTAGGGTAGAGGTTCGATTTGGATAGGCACTACGATGTTGAAACACCAAAAACCGAAAAAGTTCTATCACTTGAGGTGTAAAATGTTCTTTTCCGATCCGCACGTATCCTACTGACTGCGCCAATTATAACTTTGTGTTTTGAAAAGGAGTTTTTAAAAATTATTTTATTTACTTTTTGAAAATACAAGTTTACAAACAAAAGTTATGAAACAAAAGTTAAGTTGCAAAAGTTTACCAGACAAAAGTTAAGTAGCAAAAGTTTACCAGACAAAAGTTATATTAATTGAAATGTCCTTCTATTTATAATATTGTATTGCGTAGTTTCTATTGTCCTACAATGTGCAGATTCTGTGGAATCCAGTGGCGTAACTAGTTGGAAAACATGTAGTATAAAAAGATGTTTAGTATTGAATACCTACTTTATAAATAATTTCAAACCTATTTGTAAATTTGGATCGATAGATAAGTTTTGTTTAAATTCGAGATAGGAACTTTACAATGTTATTGTGACTCTTCGTATTATAATTATAGGTCCTTCTATTTATAATATTGTATTGCGTAGTTTCTATTGTCCTACAATGTGCAGATTCTGTGGAATCCAGTGGCGTAACTAGTTGGAAAACATGTAGTATAAAAAGATGTTTAGTATTGAATACCTACTTTATAAATAATTTCAAACCTATTTGTAAATTTGGATCGATAGATAAGTTTTGTTTAAATTCGAGATAGGAACTTTACAATGTTATTGTGACTCTTCGTATTATAATTTTTTTTATTCATTTAAAACACTTATACCACATCAATCACGCAGGGTTATTAGTCGGATGACAAACACTCTAGAGTAGTGGCTATACCGCTCTGAGGAGACCTAAAGAGGTCTAAATACGTATAAGCGGCTGTCGCTGCCCTGTATCAAAACAAAAATCTAATACCGTCATTATGTTTTATTACTTTACTTCGGTTGGAGTACCAGAAACTGAATTCACTACGAATTTTGACCATGATGAACGGCATGTGGAATGCAATTTTAGATTCTCTTGCCGAGTAATTTATCAAGCTATTTGCTTCGAAAGTTTTATGAAGCACAGTGGTAAAAATTTGAATTCGGTTTCGCCAGGTAGAAATCGTTTGATTTCTCTTTTTGTCTCATTTAATTCTCTTTTAGCTTTAATTTTCATTTCAACATTTTCACACAAACATGGATGCAACAAATCAACTGAAATTGTAACTTTTGTTTTACATCTTCTGCTATTAAGAAATTGTGATGGGAAGTATACCATACCTTTTAATAGATAATTTCTATAATTTATTAATGCTGACTGAAGGTCTGCATGTTTTCTTTTATCTATGGTTTTTCTTAACATGTTTTTTGCAATTAACACTGCTTTTTCTGCTAATCCATTTAAGATGCTTTATCCATTAGATAAGCTTTAAAGATTAAAGTAAAGTTTTAATTTCTGCTAAACTTTCTAAATTTTTTACTATTATATGGTACGTTGTCAGTTACAAGAAAATCAGGTGATCCAAATCGTGCAAAAACTGTCTTAATTTCAGCAATTACTGAATCAGCACTTTTGTCTTTAATGGGTAATACCTCTAATCATTTAGAATATGAGTCAAATAAAACTACGTATTTTTTTCCAGCATATGTGAAAATGTAGGACCCAACCCTCTCCCATGGCCTTTTAGGTAGTGGATATGATAATAAAGTTTGTTTTGGGTTTTTTTAGCAAATTTTTCACAACTCTTACAAGCCCTTTTATATGATTCAATATCCATCGCCATACCAGGCCAATAATAAATTTGGTGTGCTAGTGCTTTTGTTTTTTCTATACCTAAATGTCCCTCATGAAGTAATCCTAGAACTTCTTTTTTTAATGAAAAAGGAACAACTAATTTATTGTCTAGAAAAAGAAGGTCATTAGTTATAAATAGATTCTCCTTTAGTTTGGCAACGTGTCTGACATTTTCTGGAATTTTATATTTTTGCTCTGGCCAGCCACTGATGATGAAGTCAAAAACAACTTGTAGTTGGGGGGTCTGCTATGGTCTCTTGTCGAAACTAATTTTTTCGTTCCTCAGATAGCGGTAAATCATTGACAATTGAATAAACGGCAAACTCTATCTTCATATCAACAGATCTTTTGTTGTTTTTTAGAAATTCCCTTATAGTGTGTCAGGTATGTACATGCTTTTTTCTGGTTTTTACAACACAATTAAATCATAATCTAATAATTTTAATCTAATTCTCAGCATTCTTGGTGAAATCGACTGTAAATCTTTTTTAAAAATTGATTCCAATGGTTTGTGATCACTGTGGACTTTTACACAAGCTCTACAGACAAAGTAGTGAAACCTCTTTACAGCAAATAAAATAGCTAGAGTTTCTTTTTCCATTTGAGCATACTGCTGCTCAGTTTTTGTAAGGCTCCTTGATGCAAAGGCCACAGGTCTGCCTTATTGCAACAAACATGCCCACAATCCATCTTTTGATGCATCTGTTTCAATTTCTGTTGGTTTCTTTAGATCAAATACTGCCAAGATTAGCGAGTTAGTCAACAGATGCTTTAGTTGATTCAGTGAATCTTGATGCTCACTTGACCACTGTCAATCTACATTCAATCTTGTCAAGTTTTCTTAACGGGGCAGATATTTTTGATAGGCTTGGTACGAACTTGGCTACATATTTTATAATTCCTAAAAATCTTCCAACATCTTGTTTGCATTATGGTGTGGGCATGTCTAAGATTGCTTTGATATATTTATCACTTGTTTTCACACCATCCTTTGAAAATATATGACCCATGTCTTTAACACTACTTTGTTTGAACTGTACCTTGGACCCTGTCATGTTCTGCTTCTGAGGCACCAGTGACAATTAAATTATCAAAGTAAAGGCCTACGCCTTCAAGATCTCCAAATATTTAAAAACTCTTTTTCTGGGATACTTCTGGGACTGAGCAGATACCTAAAGCCAGTCTGTTAAATTGATACCTACCAAATGGTGTACCGAAAGTCATTAAATCTGCACTTTCATCATCCAGCTCCACTTGCCAATAACCATCCTTCATGTCTAAAACGGTGAAGAACTGCCCTCTACCAAGTAGAGTTACAATTTCATCAACAAAAGGAATTTGAAAGTGTTCTCTTGATGGCCCCATTAAGTTCTTTTGGATCAGGATATAGCCTTAAGTCACCATTTGGCTTTTCCACAATGACTAGTGGGTGAACCCACTCTGTTGGTTTATCTACCTTTGTTATGACTCCTTCAAGATCACGCAGTTTATTTTTTAAACGTTTTCGTAAAGCATGTGGAACCCGTCTTATGGTGCTTATTCGAGGTTTGGTATCTTTTCTCAAGGTTAAGACTTCTTCAAAGACATGTGAATATTTTGTTACTAGATTATTTAAATTGTTAAATTTAGAACTTACTAATGAATTTACCTGTTTGACTAAATTTAATTCTAGACATTCCTTAAACCCTGCAAAGGAAGCTGATTTTTTGTGTCTACAACTACAAAAGATATATCTTTTTTATCATTTTTAATAACACAAGTTAATGTAACTTTACCTACAGTTTTAATTCTGAACTTTGAATCCCTATACAATACTAATGATATATTCGATTTACGGATATGTACTGTTGGGGCTGTTTCTTCGAGAATACTTAAAGGCAATGTGCTTACCTCAGCTCCAGTATCTAATTTAAATGACACAGGCTTATTGTTAACATAAATATCAGCTGACCACATATCTTGTGCAACATCGGGTTTACATTTAGAGTTTACTGACCTGACAAAATACTGATACTCACTATCTTCACTCTCACTTCCTGAACTGTGCACATCACTTACACTAGCTTTTGTTACTTGATGCACTTTCTTCTTCTGCTCTTTCATCGCCTTTCTAGGAATTTCTGGTATCCTTCTCACATTGCTCCCACTAGGTTTATGGTCTTCTCTACTAACTTTTGCAAAACGATTATGGCCTTGACACTTAGCACATGTTTTACCTCAAGCAGGACATCGATTGTCACTCAAATGATTATATCCACATCTGGTACACACACGATCACATCTTGATTCTCTTCGTTGAACTGCATTTATTAATGACTTATTTTGTAACATTTTAGACTGGTCTTTACTTATTTCTATCGCTCGACATATGTCAACTGCTTTCATTAACGTTAACTCTGATTCTCTGAGCAGTTTTTCTTGTGTTGCTTTGTTATGTATTCCCATTACTATTCTATCTCTGATCATCTGGTCTTGTTGGCTATACTCTGTTGTTTCAATGGCTTTCCGTAGTTCTGTAATTAACGAGTCAAATGGTTGCCCTTTTTGCTGGCTAATACTACTAAACTTAAATCTTTCAAAAATGACATTTTTCTTTGGTAAACAATACTCTTCAAACTTCTTTTTTACGCAAGTTACTGTTCTGTCTTCATTTTCGTCAAATTTGAAGGTGTTGTATAGCTCTAATGCATCGTCTCCCACCAGACTTAAGAACACATCCAGCTTTTTTACTTTCTGGTTTGGAGGTTAGGTCCGTAGCTATCATTAATAGATCAAACTTTTGGCTAAATTTGCGCCAGTTTTCAGATATATTCCCATCTAATACTAGAGATTCAGGTGGCTTAAACGTGGATTCCACGATGATACCAAAAAATGATACTCACGTGTTGCAAGGTTACAGTTGAGTACCTATCCAAACAAGAAATGGTTTCACCACGCAAAAATTATCACACGTGACTCCATGTATAAGCCTGATGGAAGGTGTAATAAATAAAACAAATACTATATTGAGTAATTGTATAAGCAACAAGTATATTAACTGCACATGCCAGTAACCTAACCTAACAACCTTGTCTAACCTAATAATCTGTCCCCGTCACCTCCTGTCATGCCATCTTGTTACCAAAATGAATAATATGATTGTCACTTAACTGGGTATCATACAGTATCTGCGAGCCAAACTTTTTTAGACAGAATTTTGAATATGTTTAACCAATTTGTTTTTTCTGTAGAGAAGTTAAACCCAGTTTTTAAAGTCCAATTTTCAAATCGAGTTAAAAAATTTTTAAACTGTTAGTTGCCGATTCTATATTGTTTGATTTAGTATAAACGACGATGTCGTCTGCATAAATACTGGCTTTAATAGGCGCTCTAATTTCATTATACTACTATTGATAGCAATTAAGAACAATGTTTGACTTATTATGAAACCTTGAGTAATTCCATTATCTAAGGTTCTTGTTGAGCTTTTAGGCCATTTATCCTAATTTCTATTGATCGATTAATTAAAAAAATGTTTACAAATCCTAGTATGGTACCTTTAATCCCGTTATCGCTTAGATTTTTCAAAATGCAGTGTCTCCAAGTTCTCTGAAAGGCTTGGCTTATATAAAAAAAATTGCAATCAGTTTTTGGTTGTTTGCAAAAGCTTCATTAATTGAGGTTTGTAAAGTAACATTGTTATTTGACGTCGATCTACCCCTTCGAAAGCCACTTTGACAAGGGGAAAGGAGATTATTATTTTACAAGTGCCATACTAGACGAAAGTTTAAAATTTTTTCCAATATTTTACACATACTACAGGTAAGCGAGATGGGGCGGTAAGAAGTGGGCTTATCTTTAGGTTTATTTGGCTTAATGATGGAAATTATTACTGCCTGGGACCAAAGATTAGGAAATTTATGTTTTAGAAAACAAATATTAAATACTTAAATATAGTAAAACTAGTTTAGCTGTAAATGGCAAGTTTTTATAAATATTGGTGGTATGTCATCTTGTCCAGCCGAGGCGTTTTTTAAATCAGAAATAGCAAATTCTAATTCTTGAAGAGTTATGGCGATGTTTAAAGGATCATTGATATCGTTTATGGTGATAATAGAGGATCTATAGTTTCCTTGTGCGTTAACATTTCCTGAGGTAGGTATACCAGTATTGCAAGAATTTTGTTGATAAACATCAGCAAATATTTCTGCAATAGCTTTGTTACAAATAATTAGTCTTTGACCAAGAGTTAAGGTGTTTATTTGTCTAAAAGAGTTGGAACCTTTGAGTTTACGAATTTTAGACCAAATGACAGATGAAGGGGTCGATGAATTTATAGAAAAGATATAACTTTCCCATGTATTTCTTTTGCTTTTTTTTATGAGATATCTCGATTTTGCTCTGAATTTTTAAAAATGAAGTAAATTTTCTTCCGTATTATGCTTTTTAAGTTTATTAAACTCACGTTTTATTATGGATAGAGCTAGTGCGATTTCGCTGGTTCACCAAGGCACTGGTTGTCTATTACAGAGTTTAGTTTTACCGATATTAGTTAAGGCAGCTTCTGTTATGATATTATTTAAGGACCTAATGCTAGAGTTCATGTCACTGCTTAATTGAAAATTTTTAATTTTCTCTTGGATGTCAATCTGATAGGGTTCCAGTTGTCATTCTTTAATTTTCAAGATTGATATATTGGGAAGTTAGGAGATTGAGATTTATTAAGTGTTACATGAATGGGGAAATGATCACTGTCATATGTAGTGATTCTAAAGTATTCCATAAGAGATAAGTTGATAATGATTGGCTACATAATGTCAAATCTATGGCGGAAAATGAGCCGTTACAAGAGTTAAATCGGGTCGATTTTCCATTATTAAGTAGTATTAAATCTGAGGAATCAATAAAGTGATTCATTAAGTTACCGAATTTGTCAGTTTTATGACTTCCCCATGCCGAATGATGGCAATTCATATCACCTAAAATTATTTTTGGGTTTGTAATTTAATCTATAAGATTTCTTAATTCTTGTAAATCGAGAACTCTGGGATGGGGCAGATATATATTACAAATGTTAGTATTTTTTTGGTAAGTAACTGTTACAGCTACAGCTTCAAAATAAGTACTTAATGCAATTGGTTTAGCTTGTATATCTGTTCTAGTGAAGATAGCTACTCCGCCACTTTCTTGGTGTGCGTTTCTATTTTTTAGAAAACATTGATAATTTCGAAGATTTATATTGGTATTTTTAAAATGGGTCTCTTGAAGACAAGATCTTTTAGGTGATAGTTCATTTATTAAAAGTTTTAATTGTTCAATATGGGTGTATCACCTATTAAGATTCCACTGCACAATAAGAGAATCTGACATTAGATTTCTTGGGATTGCGGTTCATCGGACTCTTCAATTGAAGAGTTTTATTTGGGGTTAGTTTCTTCTTTAAACGGGTAATGTTTTTTAGTTTTGAATTATGGATATAACAGTGGACGAAGTTAAGAATATCGATTAATTCAGTAGGTTCATTGGAATAATTTTTGGAGATTATTGGGGATGTTGGGCATGTAATTTGTTTTCTAGGAAATCACAAATCTCATTATGATTTAAAACAAATGCGGGCGATCTGTTCTCTATTTTATCCTTTATTGATTTCAGCGAAAGAGTGAGTTCTTTACGGGAAGTTTTATCTGATTTTTGGATTTTTTCTTAGGTTTGTTTAGAGTAGGAGGCATAAAAAGTTGTGTGTTAGTTTGAGCATTGTTTTCAATATTGTCTGGAGAGGACGATATTTGTCTTTTAACTATATTTGTTTTACTGGCAATGTTTATAGAAGGTGTAGATGTTTCCTCTGCTAGATTTTTGGTAAAATTATCTGAGACTGATGATGTATTGGGAGAAGGATTTTGGGTAGTGTTGGTTATAGGTGTTACTAGAATAGCGTCGGTTTCCATTTATTATATTTCCTTAAATTTGTTTGCTCACTAGATTCCCGGATTGTTGTTCTAGGTTGTATAAGTGCTAGGGAAGGGTTTAATGGGGTGAGATCAGTTGTGCGAGGACATTCTGCTTCTTTGTGACCAATTTGAGCAGTTATATACACCTATGGAAAGGTACAGACAATACAGGGTATTGTCATATGATATATTACAAGAATCGGGAATAGACATATTTTCTAGGGGATTTATAAATATTTGTCTTCTAAAACTGAGGACATGGCTGTATTCTGTTTCAGCCATATCTATTCCTAAGATAGTCATCTTAGACACAGTAATGATACCCATCTTTTGTAGTTCTGCTTCTATAATGTTGTTAGGAATTGTAGGGCATGCATTAGATACTATGAGTTTATCAACTGGAGTGATCAATCTTCTTATTTCTATTTGTGACTTTTTTATATTTACAAACTTGTAGGAGTGGAGAAGTGAGTCGACCGTGCTTTTTAAGGAAAGATAAATACAAATTCGGTTATTAGTAACTAATACTGTTGTAATAGTGCTAAAAAAGGAGAAGTGGCATCCATACAAAGTACATCTGGCCCAGGAGCTATTATAAGATGACTGGTAGAAGAATTGAATTCTGCGAAACCTTTATAGAAAAATGTAACAGAGATCAGGGTTTCAGACAAAAGGTACTTTTTTCTGATGAAGCGTCTTTTATGCTGAACGGCTACGTAAATCGCCAGACATATTGATACTGGGCAAGTGAAAATCCACATTAGATGGAAGAGTATAGAACACAATATCTCAAAAAGGTGAATGTTTGGCCCGGCATTATAAACAATCAAATTATAGGGCCATATTTTTTTTTTTGAGGAAAACTTGACTACTTCTCGTTATCTAGAATTTATACAGGATTATATGTTGCCATATCTGAATCAGCTATTTCCAAATATAAATGATTCGAGGTACCCACATGATAGGGTTCCCCCACACTACAATGTTGAAGTACGAAATTACCTTAATAACGTTTTCCCAGGTAGGTAGATAGGTAGAAGGGGCCCATCGAATGGCCACCAAGGTCTTCAGATTTGACTCCGTTAGACTTTTTTGTAAGGAAATTTAAAAAGCAGAGTGTATCAAAATCGACCGAATAATGTTGAAGAGTTGAAGGAGCACATCAGAACGGAAATTGCATAAATAACACCTTAAGTCATCTAAAACGCTAGGAAAGAATTTATTGCTTATCTTTCACATTGAATTATTGCTTAAAGTCGTCAATTTGAACATTTGTTGTAATTTAATTGTATTTAAGTAAACATTTATTATAAGTTAATTGTATTAATAAACAAACAGTTTTGGTTAACCCTGTAGAAATAAATATTCAAGTGATTATATCGTTGCAAAGGCGATAAGGAGACCTTTCAAATAAGCTGTTGCGTGACCACGGTTTGTATTTAAAAAAATCGTCGATTACGTCATTACGCCGACACTGATGACATAATGTCCAACACATACAGTGTAGGTAAAAGTTTATGGTCGGTATGTACCTTATGTGAGATGGAGTGAGAAACACCTATTTAAAAAGAGAGAGGTATATTAGGTCAGCCCATTATATCGTCGAAATAGCATTAGTGGAACTAAGAAAAGAGGAGAAGTTCAACGTTGCCAAACTTATTGGTTTTATTTGACCTGTTGTCTTTTTAGCATTTTAACAACGTTCTAAGATAATCAAATTTGGGCGAATTGATTTAAATGGCAGCTTACTGTTTTTTATTTTAAATTTGCCACAATTTTTCTTTACAATAAGTTTAATTTAACATTTTGATTTCCACTTCGGAAATCGTTTTATGTAAATAAAATTTATTAATGTTTCGTATTTTAAGTACGATTTCCGAATTAAAAATCTAAACATCAAAATAAGCTTATTTTAAAGTCACATTAACGAACGAGTAGAGGTGGGCATTCTTTTTTTTTTTCGAATCTGGAGAAAACTAATAAATATTTTTGAAAAATTATGAAACGCAGAATGAAAGAATACATTATTACCGAGGGCCGAAAGTCTCTGAAAACTTCTATATTATAAACTATAATGTTTATTTTAATAAGTTACAGGGGCGAAAAAAGAGAAAATTTAGTGTGATTTTGAATTTTAAGTATCTCATTCAAAAAAACTTTTTGTTTATTTCGGCCCTCAGCAATAATGTCACCTTTCATTCTGCGTTTAAATTTTTCAAAAATATTTGTTAGTTTTCTCAGGATTCGAAAAAAATGAACACATTTAAAAAGCATTGGCCTGAAATTTTGCTCCTACGCTCTTAACACAACTAAACCGATTTTCGTAAACAATAACTATGATTGTTTGAAAGTAGTTTCAAGTAAGAGAGTACCTACATAAACAAACATAATGGCTATTATCGTTTATGTGTATATTTATTTAAGTAAAAGAAACTAATGAAGAATATATTTATTTTAACTTGAAAAATAAACTAAACAATACAACCCGATATTAGTAATTGTACTACGTCGGATACTATGGATGTAAGGTTACCGTTTGCTAAAATTTTATTGTAAGATTCTTGAAGGCAGCGTACCATAACAATCACTGAACTACCCTTCAAGTATTTTTGGCCACTCATTATACTTGTTATTTCTTTAAAAGGACGTAAAATTTGGGAAAATTGAGAACAAATAATCCAGTCTTCATTATTTAGATTTGGTCCAAGTCTAAGTTTGTATTAACTAATACAAAAGTGGAACGGATTGCCTCTTCTAACTCGGTCATTCTTTTTAACATGAAGTTCTACCTAGTTTCCACGTCTTGGATTGGCCGTTTGGGAACTTTGTTATGTTGTAATTGATACTTTAAAAGCCTTTCTAAAGATAAGGTACTTTTTTTGAAATGTGTTTTTTTAGAAACTGAAATTTGAAATTAGTGAAATAATTTCACTAATTTCAAAAGCGATCTTTTCTGAATTATGGTTTCCAGAAAAATTACAGCAGCCTAATAAAATCGTTTTAAATTCTAAATTTTCGGTTAAATATTGTCCTGTTAATTCGATGTAACTCTCAGTTACTCCATATGTCCAAAGGTCAGTAGTAATACAGATATTTTCTACTTCTTTAACAACTTGTGATCTAATAATTTGCTTAGTTTTGGTATAACATTCCTGAAGTAATGAGCCTGACGTAATGAACAAGTTTTTCTTGATGGTGGTTTATATCCAGGAATCCACCCTGCAAACTTTTTAAAAGCTCGTTCTTCAACTATGGAAAACGGATGAAACGAGTCTTTGCATAGGTTTATTAAATCCATATCTATTTGTTTCTTTTGTTCTAAACTAATATTTTTATTAATGGAAGTATCCATCACCTTTTGACGCTTGGGTGGCGGTGGCAGTATGTCAGTACTTGTAGTAGAAGTAGTCGAAACGGACAGAAATGCGTCAGGAGAAGTTTCAATCATTTCAATATTCAGAAAGTGGACCATAAAAGCTGCATCTTCTACAAATGCGCATTTTTTGAAAATAAAATTATTATTCTTATACTAGGTCAATCATTTTGACTAAGAAAAATAATTCATAATTGAATATTTACAATAAATAAATCCTTTGACGAACTATCAATAAAGATTTGAAATCGAAAATGCAGATCAATCGTAAATCGAAACTCATTCATTAATCAGAATACCTAGTTATAAAAAACAAAAGAAAGAGTTAAGAAGCTGGTTACTTCTATAAAAAAAGAAAAAGAAGATTGTACTAGTGAAAATCAACCAGTACAAGTAAAAGAAACTGATAAAGATGACTTAAGTCCATGGTGTATTTTTGATGAATTTATTAGACATAACTCATCTAAACATACACCTGTATCTAGAGATATAAAAGAAGTCGACATGTATATTTGTCTGATGATATTACCCACAAAAAATTTCGAACGGTGATTGGAACTGTCCATTACAGTGGTGGAAAAACCATCGCCATGTATATCCTAACTTAACCACTATATTCATAGAATATTGTAGTATTGTAACAAAATCTGTTCATTGTGAACACATGTTCAAAATCTGGTTTAATTTTAACCAAAAGAAAAAACAACAAGAAAAGTGGAAAAACGTATGTTTTTAAATGTCAATTTAGACGATTCGCGATTTAATAATGTGTCATGTAAATGTAAGTACTATTTGTATTGTTTAATTTATTTTTTAAGTTATAATAAATATATCCTTCGTTAGTTTCTTTCAATATAATAGCCAATATGTTTTTTGTGTACTCGCTTATTTGAAACTACTAATAAACAATCAACTACTTACAGTTTACGAAAAACGGTTCCGACAAAAATGTCAACGACCCACCTCTAGTTTCTTAGGATAGGAACCAGAGATATGTATATCTCAGATCGGAACTAATCGGAACTAATCGAAACTAATCGGAACTAATCGTCTTACTACTGGGCAATGGGCAGCAATAAGAAATATGGAGGGGAGACGAAGGGGAAATATGATTGTTATCTTTGTCTGTTCTCTGAAAATATGATTTTATATCTGCGTTAGATATCCTGTTAAATTTTACCATACCGACCATAAACTTTTACCTACACTGTATATAGCAGTTGATGGCCATTCAAAAATTAAAATTGACGTGTTTTAAGTTTTTTTTAAAAGTCGTCTGTTTTTGAAATAATGAATTTATTCCATATATTTGCATCAAACTGTATAGACTTGACAAACATCTAAACTTTAACTTTCAAAACACATTGTTTATTTTTTACCCATAAGCTGAATCTTATTTTAATCGAAAGAATAAATATTATGCTACAACCTTACAGTAAAAAGTTAACCCAAAGTTTACCACGGGAAACTGTTTATTTAAAACAAGTTTTCAACAAATAAAAAATTTCATTTCTGTTTGAACTATTTATCCTTTTTTATATATTAAGAAAGTACCCGGATACTTTGGATAAATTGTACGGGACTATTGCAGCATCATATTCTTTCGATTAAAATAAGATTAAGATTGTGGTAAGAAATAAACAATGCGTTTCAAACGTTAAAGTTTTGACGTTCATCAAGTCTATATATTATAAAACGCAACGGTATGTCAATTTGTTTATGTATATTTTAAACTGACTTTTGCAATAGAAATCAAAATGAAATTGAGCATTTTTAAACGAAATGACTTAAAATTTGAAGTTGTATTTTTTGTTTTTTTTACATCTGATGTTCAACCTATTAAAAAATGGCATCGAAAAACGCCAAAATTGTTTTTTTTTTCGGCTATTTTAGTAGTTTATTTGCTCCTTACGTTTAAAGTAAGCGTTCTACATAAATATCATAAAAATCATTTTCGTCTTGTGTTTGGGAAAGTATGTACTATTTCTTTTCATATTTTTACATTTAATATTTTTCTGTTACGGTACTGTAATGTGATCTAATTCAATGCTATGTATTCTAACGACTCTGTTAAAATATATTGCTTCCTGTTATTTTGTAAAATTGTTAAACTGGCTATCTCATCTATTATGTTTTAAGTACGGAGAATTTGGCTTCTCTTTTGTATTTTGGGTCACAAATATAGAAACAAGTGTACGGTTTCGTATTACTAGAACAATTATCGCAACACAATAGGGTGATTTATTGATGTACCCTCTTCCACCCAACGGCCAGAAGGTTCTTTTCTGACCGTCTTAAGTCTCAACTCAAATCACTTCATCCCCAAGACAGCGAACGAAACACACCAAGTTTTTTGGCTCTATTAGCCTCGGCCGGCGTCCCGGGCGTCGTGATGCATCGCTACAAAATCTTCAGCCTGTTACGAATACATCAATATTTCAAAAGGTAAGTCTATATTCTTTGTACAGACAACAATAATGAGTAAGACCAGTTTATTTCTTAATTTACTGACAGTGTTTTTGCTATTTTTCGCTAATTCATTCACAAACAAAATATTGCATTTTTACTTTATAATTATTTATCTAATATCATTTAACCAGCGACCTCTTAAGTTTTATACAAAACATCTTGAAATAACTCTCAAATTATTAAAAAAAAATTGTTATACATAAATAGGTTACCATGAAAAATGCCAAGGAAAACTTTTGAAAATAGTATATTGGCATCATAATAATATCGATTAAAATGTTTCAACATGTGGATATGAAATCGAACTTTTTTTACCAAAGCCACACGCCTAGCGTGCTTAGCAAGAAATGAAACCTAGTTTATCTGGGATTATTTATTTTCCATACATAAACCAATAAAATTTTTAGAAATAATTGAATAGGATAATTTGTTTTTTCTTCATAAAATCTATTATAAATAAAATATTTATAATAGATATATAATATTAAAATAAGTTTATTAAAAAAGTATATAAATATATATTATTCATAAATATTTATTTTTTACAATAAAAAAATATTACTAAAAAAAAAAATAAAAACTGCAAAAAAATTGTTCAAACAAATTAGATGGTTTACACACACACACACACACACACACACACACGCAGTGATCAACCCTGGCCCCTAGGAACATGTGTATACCAATGTAAGAATGGGATCCACATGTCCGAAGATCAAACCGGTCACACCTCGCTAGTCGAAGTGGTACCTATCTGACCCCCAGGCTTTTCCTCCACCCCTCCTCATCGTGTGACTTACGTGAGGAGGCTTATGATCTGAAATTTACTTAAGATGCCCTGGGTAATAGGACATCCTCGGTTTTTAGTGAATGTGGTTATGCCACCTAACTGTAGGGGTAGCCACATCTAGGCTTTTCTCCCTATTTACTTTACTGACTCAATTGATTTTACTCTAGCTTTACGTCGGGACTTGAGTCCCTAAAAAAAAAGAAAAAAGAGCGTGTGTTCCGACCATAGAGCCATCAGCCTGAGCTGATGACTCTATGTCCGGAAAAGAGTGTGTGCTCGGTCACTCAGCCGCCGATTTGGCAAAATAAATTTTGTTCTCCTCGCCGGCTGAGCACCCGAGAGGGGTCCGGCCACCAAGCCCATGCATGCCGCACATGACCTCAGTGCTCGGATTTCGCGAGTAGATCTTTCATTTCGATCTGCCTTAAGGGCCTAGTCCGCGGAGCGGTATATAGAAGGCCTGGCGGGCCCCTTCTATATTTGCTATATAAGGTAAATTTACGTTAAACGGTTTAATGAAAAGTATGAATGTATCAATATGAATTTACGTTATTTAATCAGAAAACACATTTTTTTTTTGTGGACTTCCTTGTGGCGTCGGGACTATAAAATGCCTGGGCAACAATTCTTTCCTTTTTTCCTTAATCCTATTTGTGTGCGTGTATTGGGGTGTGCATTCCCAAGTGTATAATGCTCTCACACACCCCGGTGTATATTGGACTTATAATTACCTAAAAACCTAAAAAAGAAAAACGTACCCTCTCGCCAGAGTTTTTTTTTTGGTGTGTTTTCTGATTGACTGCATTTCTTTGTTCGTTCTTCTTGCAACCATCTCATTCTTTATTTATTCGTTCGGGTTCTGCCTATATCGAGCTATCTGTTGTTTTGGTCTTCTGTGTACCGTCCTTGTGTTTTCATTGTAGTTAGTCAGCTCTCTTAACATTCTGCTGGGGTGGTTTCTTAGTCCGTTAAAAATTTCATACGCTCTCTCGTCTAGCGTGCGTAGGATTCTTGTTTGTCCTAAGTCTCTATATACATATGTCAAGGGTACGTACCTTGGTATCTTAAGGGCATCTCTGACTATTTGATTTTGAGTAGTCTGTATCTTTTTCCTGTTTGTTTTACAGGTGTGTCCCCACGCAGCGGATGCATATGTTAGGACTGGCAGGATAATACTATTCGCAACCCTGATTTTGGTTTTAAATCGTAGTTTACTTTTCCTTCCAATAAGTTAGTGTTGAGAGCTGACTTTTCAACGCTTTGGCTTTGCGTATTTGCTGATTGATGTGCTCAGTGAACGTTAGCTTCTTATCTAGATGTACCCCTAGGTATTTAGCCTGGTTGGTCCAGTCTACTGGGGTGTTTTCGATTGTAATTTCCCGATTTGGTACACTTCTTCTGTGAATAAATATTACAGCCTGTGTTTTATCTGGATTTAGGGCTATTTTTCATTTTATGCACCATCTTTGGAATCTGTTTAGTGCTCTTTGCAGATGATTAGCTGCATGATCCGGGTTTCTCCAGCTAACTGCTATTGCTGTGTCGTCAGCGTAAAGACTCAACAGAGAGCCTGGCTCTTTTGGCGTGTCGGCCGTATAGATGGTGTACAGGTACGGCGACAGCACCGCTCCCTGAGGCACACCCGCCTCCAGGGTCCCGACTTCGGATAGGGTTGCCCCTATTCGAACTCTGAACCTTCTGTTGGCAAGATATGACGCAAGGAGCCATGTCATCGCCTCACTGTAACCAAATTCATTCATTTTATAGATGAGTCCATGGTGCCAGACTCTGTCGAAGGCTTTGCTGACGTCCAGAAAAGCTGTAGCTGTGTTCATTTTTTCATTAAATCCTTTGGTGATGAATTCTGTAAGTCGTAGTACCTGTAATTCACAGGAGTGTTCGCTTCTGAACCCGAATTGAGCCTCTGGTATGGTTCCTAGCATTTGTGATTCTTCATTGAGTCTTTTTAGTATGACTCTTTTCGCTATCTTGCTTATAGATGATAATAAGCTGATAGGTTTGTAATTTTGCGGAAATGTGTCGTTTTTACCAGGTTTTGCAATCATTATTACGTGTGCCTCTTTCCACCTATCTGGGAAATATCGTAGTTTTAGCATGTTGTTTATTATGTTAGTGATATAAACAATAGCTTTTGTTGGTAGATTTTTCAGCGCCCTATTTGTGATGTTGTCGGGTCCTGGGGCTTTTTTGGCATTTGTCATTTTTATAAGTTCCTTTATTTCTTCGGGAGATGTATGTGTAATACCTATTCTGCCCTTTTTCCTTCTAAGTCTTCTCGCTGTTCTTTCTACCTCTTCTTCAAAGTCTATGTCATCGTCGGGGTCTTCGTTGTTTCTACACGCCCTTTCTAGTTCGTCCTTCATGACTTCGGCTTTGTCGATTTCCGTATGGACAATCCCGTTTACTCCGTGTAGGGGAGGTATGGGTTTCTTGTCCTTTCGGAGGATTTTAGATAACTTCCAGAAGGCGGATTTGTTAGGATTTAGCTCATCGATATAGGAGTCCCAGCTTTCATTTCTATGATTTTGAAGTTGTTTTTTCACTTCCCTGTCTAGCTCATTTGCAATCCTTTTGTCTTCTACCGTTCTTGTGCGGTAGGTTCTTCTTCTTTTCCGGTTTTTCTCTTTGATTAGGTTTTGAAGTTCTATACTTATATCCCTGAATCTTCCTTTTTGTCTTGTGATTGTTTCGGTTTTGGAGCTGGCATCGATAGCATTGTTTATTGCTTGTTCTAGTTTTATTACACTGTCTTCTAGTTCTGTAATATTATTAATTGTTGGGATGTTACCGATGTTCTCGCTCACAATTCTTCTAAAGTTTGGCCAACTTGTTTTCTTTCTGTTGTGGGGCTGCAAATAGTTCAATTCTGTTGCGCCCAGGGTCAGGACGATTAGGTTATGTGTCGAATCGCCTTCATTTAGAGAGTGTATCTCGTATTGTTGACCCACGTTGTGTAGGATTGCAATGTCGAGATACGTAGGGAGTTCTCCGTGGAAACATGTCGGTTCTGTTGGTCCGATGACATATGTGTTCGGTCTGTTCTCGAGATGGTTGCAGAGATATCTTCCGTTTCGGTTGGTCGTCCTGTCAAACCAATTGGGAGATCTAGCATTTAGGTCTCCAATAATTATAGTTGGCTCTTCTGAGTTCAGTATTAGGCTTAAATCTTCGTTGAAAATCGGATCATGTGGTCTAACGTAAGCTGACACTATTTTTAGTGTTTCGTTGTTGGTCTTAAGTCGAATAATTGTGGCTTCCATTGTCACCAGTCCGTCTGGTGTTGGGATGTGCTCGTGTTCGAGTCCCCTTTTGACTAATATAGCTGTTCCTCCTGATAATGCTCTATGATCCGTTCTATAGATATCGTAGCCTGGAAATTTTGTTTTTTTCCTTTCCACTAGTTTGGTTTCTTGAAGGGCTACGATATCGAGCTCTAATCTGTTTATTATTTCATCCAGAAGGTTGATCTTTTTGAATATTCCTCCGGAATTCCATGACCCAATGCGTAGATCTTCGTTTTGGTTTGCTAACATTTTCGGACGGCTTCTCCAAATGCAGTCATCATTTTTGTTGCTTTGTCCATCATGGACATCATTTCCATCATTTTGTTATTATACTCTGTATGGAAGTTTGCGATGAGGGTAGCTGCGTCCTGTACCGACACTTCTTGTGGTTGTGCTGGAGATTCTGAGGTGGTTTCAGCGGATTTTTTCGCTGCCTGTGCGTAGCTGACTCCTTTGTTGATTGGAGCGCTGTTTATGGGTCTTCCTACCGGTCTTGTTGGGGCAGGTGTTTTCTTTTTGGGGGCCTTAGAGCATCCTCTATAATTTGCTGTGTGCGCTTCACCACAGTTTGCACATTTGGGGTCGGTTTCCCGGCTTTTCTCACAGTCGTTACTGATGTGGTTTTCTCCGCATTTTACACATCTGGATCCGCAATGGCAAGCCTTTGAGCTGTGATAGAACCCCTGACAGTTATAACACTGTAGGGTGTCTTTTGTGATTTTGAATTCATCCTCCACATAGATGCGCATGTAGCATATATCAGATATTTTTTTAATTTTTGCAACGTCTTCCTCTTTGAGAGTGACGATGAAATGTGGCAGTACTTTTTTATCAGCTTTTTTGGAGATCATATTGATCACCCTTGTTGCTTCTATTCCTTTATTGTATAGTTCGTCTTTAATTGCTACTGTGCTAGTAGTAGCAGATAGTCCTTTTATAATGACTCTTTTTAGTTTATCGCTATCAATGGGATATGCGATGAATTCTAGTTTTGGACTGTGTTCTTCTAGGATGTGTACCATTCCTAGGTAATCTTTTCTGGTTTTTGTGTTAATAACAATCGATCTGCCTGATCGTGCAAACTTATTGACTGATATTATGCCTTGGTTGGCTGCTCTCTGCAGGATTTTTTGGTGTTCTCCTACAGTTTTTAGGATTATCGCCGGTGGTTTCGGCTCTTTTACTATAGGCTCCTCGCTTGTTTGCGGTGAGTCTTTTGGTACGTCGTTTTCTTTTTCAACTTGGCTATTTTTGCTCAAGTTATTTTGGGCAGTTTTCTTTTTCTGGCTTCTTTCATGAGCCTCTTTCGCAGCCTTGTTAAATTCGATTTCTTTCCGCTGATTTATTATCTGCGTCTGCTTTTCGGCGACGCCTATTTTTGTTTTCACACTACTGTCTGATTTCTCAGTAGTGGTGCCTGTCTTTTTTTCTTTTTTGTTTTGGACTTGTGTCCAACCTGCAGGTTCTTTGGTTGTTATGATTCTTTCCGGCTCTTTAGGCTTGCCTTTGCTACCGGATGGCTTTACGGAGGGAGGTGAACCGATTCCTAGTTCCACTAGCTTTACAACGTCATTATCGAGGGAGGCTTTCCACGAGTCGATTTCCATTATTGACTCTTCTTTCTCCTTGGCTGCTGTTAATGCCATTATATGTTGTACAAGTTTTTGTATCTCCTTGTCCTTTTCTTTGTTTTCGTTTCTCAGCTCAGTCATCTGAGCGAGAAGGTCTTGGATTTGTTTATTTGCCTTTTCCTCGCGGATACGGCTTTCTTCTTTAAGGGATTTGATCTGTTCCGTCAGTACATTGACCGACCTTAAAAGCTCATTGGCCTTTTCCCTTTCCGCCATTTCTCTGGCCTTTTTCTTTACTTCTTCGTCTTCCGAAGAGTCTTCTTTGGGCCTTAGCCTTTTCATTTTCTTGCCGATTTCGGGCTCGGCTTCATTTTTGGAGACGTTGTCCACGGCGGGTTGTGTCTCTACTACAGTTGGGGGTGGGGCTTCGCGCGATTCTGCAGCTGGGCTCGGCTCTTCGTCGATGGCGTCCATCGTATTGATATCGTCATCGGTGTCGATTTCGCTTCTCCGACTCGGGCAGATAGGAGTCATCGTCAGAAGATATTACGATTTCTATGTCGTCGATCGCGGGATTAGTCGATTTAATAAATTTATTATATAGCTCGATCGAGCTGTCAACAGAGGGGTTTGATGATTCGGCTAAATCATTCTCTTCTCATTCAGGTGTGTTCACCTGCGTGACAACACTTTCTGGGGGGGGGGGAATATCACTCATATTGCCGTAAGGCAGTGAACAAATAGTTCATAAGATATAAGAAAATTCTACTTAGATGACTCTGTTTTTTTTCCACCGACTGACCGCTGTCAGTACGGCTTACTGGGTGCCGTCCCAGGTACCTCGCGGTAGTTCACTCCCTGTATTCACAGTGAGGGATCCTCTTCCTATTTCTCACACCTCAGGAGCAGGGGCCGTTTCTGTCCGACCTTGTCAAATGTCAAGGCCTTACAGTGTCATCCCTGACGACACACTGAGGTGATCCCGAATTCTTCGCAAACGCGAAGCTATTATAGCCTCCGCGAGGAGCCTATAAAAACAGCTTCTCGGCGGTTTAACTAGTAACAACCTCGCATCCGCTTTTCGCTAATATGTAGGACAAGTGCCTATGCCACACTCGGTGTCTTACCCACCGGGAGCTGAAAAGCTCCGTTGACAATAGGTCAGTCGCCCCCACCTAAGCACGCTTCTCTCTTGAGCACGTCCGTACTGTTCGACTGCTCGAGTCGAACTATTAGATGGTTTATTTAACAACCTAATTATTTAAATCACACATATTCGTAATGTACGCAAAAAGTACATACAAATTAAAAAAAGAAGCGTCGAAATCTATTAACAAGAAACATAAACACAAACAGTTAACAACTCCTTCCCCCTCCTGTGCTCTCTCTAGTCAATGGTTAACAAGTTATTCTAATTGTTTATAAGCAAAAAATTGACATATTTTTGCTAAATTATTTTGCAATATCTTAAATTATTTTTCCTCATTTTTTTTTTATATTAATAGAATAAATCTTCTACTTTTAGAATCTATCTGTATATTTAATACACCTATCTAATTTTCTGACTTATATTGTTGCAAAAAATTTAATTTGATATAAACAAATTAATAGTTATTTAACCAACAAGTGTATTAATAAGGGCGATTAACAATTGAGCGAGCGAAGCGAGTGCGTTAATGTTCGAGATTGTTAATCGCCATTTTAATTCATGAGTTAGTTACAAAACTTTTCCGTGGACCGTACTTTTCAGAAATAAAGATATCTTAGTTTAAATATTTATTTACTTAAAGATAAACAACAATTTTTTCAGCTTTCATTGACTTTATTCAAAGTTTCCTTAGTGGTAGTTTTATTATAGTAAACATTAATATTCGAAATGGTACAATTACTGAAATTAAAGGAAGATATTGATAAATAATTATCTGCTGTATAGCATTTTGACAAATTTATATTTAAGTCTTCTTGGACCTCTGTAAATTCTGTGATAGAAGAAGTTAAATTCTGGTGGAGTTAAATTAAACTCTTCGTCAATATCCATCCTTTGATTTTTCAAATACACAGAATTTTAAACAATAAAGTAAATAATGACATACAATGACAGATAGTAAGTACTAACATCGGCGACTTCATTTTAAATTAATTTTTTAGTGGGTTTATAAATAGGTATATGTTTGGTTGCCTACACCACAGGTCACTGCCAATCTCAGAGCGTTTAATTAATTTATGCAAGCAATGTATGTTGTGTTGCCTATAATAAAATCGTTCATTAATAGAAAATCATTCATTAATAGGGGTCATTAATCAATGATTTTGAGGGTGTTAAAATTGATCATAAATGGACGGTCAACGGAAAATAACTTTTAAACTCTTTGATCGATCAACTTAAACTGTTGATCTTATTTTAAGCAACACAAGACCCAACATTGTGTATAATATAAAGGTTATAAGTTAATTTTAAAAAAAGTTATTACCATTTATAAAAAACCGAAATTTTTGACTTGTTTTGCAACTTTCTAAGTAACAAATAAGGATAGAAAGGTTTAGAAAACGCCATTTTAAAGGATTTTGTATGACTAATAGGTTTCTTTTCTTCTCAAATTTGTTTCAAACGGTTTACTTTTTGCTGATAGACGAAAAAAGCGAAAATTTACCGTTTTTTGACTCTAATTTGTTAATAATTAATTAAGTCAAAAAAATCGACTGGAGTTCGGTTCTGCATCGATAACTATAATGTTGTATTCAATGTGGGCTCCGAATATTTTTAACATTAACAAAGTTTAATATAAGTTATAAATTGTGAATCTCAGTGATATATTGAAATAAACTGTAAGTGTACAAACTCTTTACATAATATCCAGTTAAATTAGCATTAATGTCAGCAAATTGCAATTATTTGTTATTGTTGTCAATAAACAAATCCAGTTTTACCAGCAAAATAACCGCTTTTAGTAAAGACCAATATACCTGTTTTAGTAGGTGTACAGGGTCGGAGTGTCGGAGGCGATCTAAAAGTTTATTTCAAAAATAAGGTGTTAAGTGCGTGAAATAGTTCGAAACTCAGAACCATCAAAAGTGACATTTTTTCATGGAAGTCCACAGCCAAAAGTAGAAAATGCCAAACTATTATTACACGTCAACCACTTGGACACTGTAGGTATACTCACGCCTATCTCTTCTCAAATAGTGAACCTCCAAAATGCTAAACATGCAATACAGTAGACAGTATAAAGCACTTCTTGATAGACTGTCCTAAATATATGTAAATCAAAGACACTTTTACAATTTGCCAAATAACCTGAAGCTGTATAAATATGTTACACAAAATTTAACTTAATTAATTGTTACAAATGTTAAATTTAATATTATTACAAATGTTACAGGAATGTCGCTATGGGTGGATGCGACTTTGTCTCTTTAAATAAAAAAAAAAGATCGACTGCAGGAAACATATAGGTTCTTGTTATAGATGACCATACTACTCAAAACAACTGTCGGTTGCCTGGCCGGACGAGTGTCACAAACAGAGTACTTTTTTGCTTATTTCCCTGGTCTAATTAACAGTGAAACAGTTACAGATTTTCAGTAATACTTAAAATTTCTTAATTAAAAAACATGTATGTAAGAATATTATAAAAACAAAAGTTTAATACACATTATAATAAATATTCAACATGATAGAATTAAAGACAATTGGTTGCTTAATTATAAATTAATTATGTCAAAAACTAATAAAAATATAATGTATCTGTATCTTTTTAGAAAATCTGCATATGTGTCCACCTATAGATCTACAAAATGGATTAGCTAGACGAAGAGCTAGAGGAAGAGTAGCCAAATTTTTTTGCGTGAGGGGGTTTTTATTGGCAGGAGAAAAACTCAGTACGTGTACTCGTGGTAAATGGGATCCAGAAATTCCAAAATGTGTGCGTAAGTAAAATCCAACCATTTTTAGATCAAATATTTTTGTGAATAAAACTTTTGGCTTCATAAATGCATAGTTGTGTATGATATTGATTGTATATTTTTCCATATTTTCATCATTTACAATGATCGTTAAGGAGATTAAACCCCATATGTATGTCAAAGTGCAAAGTATATTACAAATTCCTATTGACGTAAGTAAGAACACATTGCGAAATAAATTATAGAGATCCAATAGACGAACTACAACCAATCATTGTGGACGAGATAAGATGAACCTTAAGGAAAATGAAAAACGGGAAAGCCACAGGACTTGAAAATATCCCCATTAAATTTATAAAACCCGGATCGTCAATACTAATAGAATTGCTGGCGGAGATCTTTAATAAATTTCTAATCAAACAAGAAAATATTTTAGAAGAATGGAGCTTGCCACATATAAGCTCTATTCACAAAAAATGGGAGAAAAAAAAAGAAATCGAAAACCAATATAAAGAAATAAAAGATTAGAGTGGATTCTGTAGGTACTGACAGATCTTGTGTTAATAATATATTTAAACTTCAAAAAATTATAGACAAAAGAACATCCAGAAATCTACCAAACTATTTAATTTTCGTTGACTTAGAGAAGGCCTATGATACAGTACCCTTAAAAAGATTGTTTGAGATATTGACGAAGGCAGACCTAACTAATATGCATAATTCAACGCTATAGTGAACAAGTACATAAATGCTCGTTAAAATGAAGAATGAAAGGGTACCTCCCGTGAAGATAGGCAAAATTAAGGCCAGTGAATTATCAGCTGTTATCATCCTATTGTTTTATTATATATATATATATATATATATATATATATATATATATATATATATATATATATTAATGTGATATCAAGAATTTTAATTTTAAAACTTTACAAAAAATATATATAAAACATTATTAAAATTTTTGATTTATGATTAATATCACACCTTTCAATTTTGTTATCTCAGGTTTTACTCGTGCTTCAATATCTATACTTTACAGCTGATGGGTTAGGTCCAAAGAATAACGGAATAAAACAACATAATAACATATGAAAATAATGTAATAAAACTGATTAACATACCTCCAAAAATTATTAGCATACAATGTTTATCAAACAAAATTCGTTCTACGTACGTGAACCTTCAATAATGCATGGATAATATAATACAATTACAATCTAAAATCCAGCTTATTATTCTACATAAACAAATCAAATAATATTCAGTGTCCTTCTTAATGCAATTTTGATATATCGATTGTACCAAGAAAAATTTGTATGAATTATCCAATTCAATTTTCTCCACAGCTCCGTGTCCCCTCTCAGAACAAATTTGATCTCCTTCGACTATCGACAACTTATTCACACGTTACTAATATGATATAATATTATTTGACCCAAAACTCTCAAATTGAATATATTATGAATGTTTCTCCCGTTGAAACGCTTCCTCTGCCTTGAGTTGTTCAATTCCTCGTTCAATGCAAAATTAACTATCACTTCTCAGCAGCCTCCTATGTAATTTGCAATATTAAACAAGATATTGCAATTTAGTGTCTTCAATGCTCTTCTTCGAATGCACGTACCTTTCCAATGATGCCAGCCTCTTTTCCTCTCGCCAAACTTAATCTCTCGTTCCGAAATAAACAGCGATACGTAGAATACAAGTAGGAAAAGTTTACTTACAAATTTGTACCAGATCAACTATCGTCGGACATACTTACTTCACCAACTCACAACTTATTCTTTATCACTTAGGACCCTTGGAGACCAACTCGAAAACCAACCGTTCACTTTAAGAAACTGGAACTAACTAACTCTCTCATCTCATCTATCCATCCATCCAACCTCTCATTATACACGCCCATATCACCACTTTCCAAATTCTCGGCCAATCAGAAATTTGCATACCACTCCCCACATAAAATCAGAAATACCTACAAACTTTCCTAATTCATAATATTTCTACAAGGACACTTAATTTATACTGGGTATTTACAGATTCCGAAAAATCATTTACTTATTAACTATTTTTATTGTCCTGTTCATGGCGCAAACCCGGATTACGGAACACTTTATGACTTATGGGAAAAAACCATCGTTAACTTCTATTCATTGTACCCGCACTATCCACTTGTTATATTTATACAAAAGATTATTTATGACTAAGATTACTGTTCCAGAAATGAACATATCATTTTAAAATATAAAATAAAAATATAATTCTTTACACTTTTCTTAGTGTAGAATAAGTAAAATATAAGTATAAATACAAGAGGGGTAATCTACACTTTTACGCACCAAGTATTTTTTGTTAGTTCGTTCTCACAGATCGCCCTTGAGGCATCGCATTTTAAATTCACTCTCAATTCATATATAAATATTTCTCTACGCCGAAACGCGGGCATTTTTCTCATAAATACGGTTTTCTCTTTTACGTGTGATAAAGAAAGAATTATTTGATACTGTATAGTCAGCTAGAGCCGTGTTGAGGCTTGTCTACTCTAAAAATAAGTTAATTATAAATCGATAAACTAAAGGTGATTTTATTTCTCTGGAGCTATATTTGCTCATATTAACAATCCTTATCCTTCAACGGTCACTGAAGAACCAAACCTATCGAGATACATCCATTCACAAGTCCTTTGAAGTAAGGCTTGGAATCAAAAGATTTCCAACCCTCGAATATAGGGAGCCAATTACAAGGCCCCCTCATTCGTGGTCCTATCGAGCACAGATTATTTGATGAAACAGGACTGAAGAAAGAAAAGGATTACACACGCCGGAGAGCAACAGGAAGAAAGAATAATGGTTTCTCGTCCCTAGAAGAAAGATTGCACAAGTTGACCTTCGTTCAAGATTAGACACGTGTGTTTTGTGAAAAGTGCGTTATGTGCTGGTAAGCGACAGCGGTAATTAAATTGGATACTTGAAAAACATTTGGTGAGGTTAAAACTCTTTCTATATATTTCTATAGTCACTGCATGCACACATTTATATTTGGTAGATATTTGTCTCGACTTTTATTTGTTTATTAATATTTATATTAACTAATGGCTTTGATTTGAGAACAGATCTTTCTTCTCAATATCGCTAAAGATAGCTGACAATTATTTATTATACAGATTGTCTCACAGCCCGCTCTCAAGAAAAATATTTATTTATCACTCTAATAAAAATACTCTATTAAAATTAAAATCGCGTCTTAGTTAAAAAAGACATTTACACTAAACAAAATCATTCACTCTTATTTCTCGCTCAGCATATATTTGCAAATAAATTCACTTTAAATAAAAAATGGAAGCTTTAAAGAAAAAGCGCAAATCACTTAAAGCATCAATTACACGTATCTCAGAATGGTTTATAGCCAATAAAGACACAGAAAACGAAATACTTGATTTTGAAAATAGAAAAGAAAAACTTTTTAATTTTTTCACACAATATGAACAAATTCAATTAGAAATCGAACAGACTGATGACAGTGACCAACAATCAGCTGATCGAGCAAATGTTGAAGAAAAATACTTCAACACACTCAAAGGTTTGCAAAGAAAAATAATAGAATTAAATTTAACAGAAAATAAAGCACCTAGCTCAAATAATAATGCTGTTTCCAGTGCGAGGCTGCCTGAAATTAGCATGAAAACCTTTACCGGAAATTTCTCAGAATTCAATGAATTC
The DNA here is from genome assembly GCF_040954645.1 of Diabrotica undecimpunctata. Taxonomy (NCBI): domain Eukaryota; kingdom Metazoa; phylum Arthropoda; class Insecta; order Coleoptera; family Chrysomelidae; genus Diabrotica; species Diabrotica undecimpunctata. Next base: position 80,179,523 of record NC_092809.1, on the reverse strand, counting down.
TTTTAACTATTTGAAACTCTGATCACAAACAATTCAAGTTTAAATAATGTACAAAAGTTTATATATTTAAAATCCTTCCTCAAAGGAGAACCTTTATACTTTAATTAGCAGTATCGAAGTAGTAGATGCAAATTTTGCTATCGCTATAAAAACCCTAAAAGAAAGATATGATGACAAATCACGAGTGATTAGTACTCTTATAAAAAAGCTGTTAAAGTCTCAATCTCTAGTTAAATGCACTCCTCAGGTACTAAGAGATTTTCTTGTACACACGAAGCAAACGCTTCAAGCTCTTAGTAATCTCGAAGTTCCAATTGAACATTGGGACCTCCTTTTAATAGAAATATTTTTAGAAAAAATAGATTTTGCTTCTCACAAGGCTTTTGAATATGAAGTAGGTTCTAAGAATGTTCCAACACTCAAACAATTTTTTGAATTTCTAGAAAAAAGATGTGATGTTTTAGAGAAACTTAATTACACTGAAACTCAGTCAAAGTTTAGTAATAAAGTCACTCAAAAAACTGCTCATATTTCCACTATAAATAATAATAAATCAAGCTATGAAAATTGCATATTTTGTAAACAAACTGGTCATAAAATATATCAGTGTAACTTATTTAAAGACACAAATTCTCGAGAAAGGTTTAATTTTGTAGAGCAAGCACAGCTTTGCAGAAACTGTTTTGGCACTAAGCATTTTACTGATAAATGCATCTCTAAATACACATGTAAAATTTGCAATAAAAAGCACAATACACTTCTGCATGAAGAAAATAATTTTTCTCACACTCATCAAAATAATTTATTCTCTCCCACTCGAAGCAATCAAAGTGCTTCAAATTCACATGATGGTAATCAAAGTCACGCCAATAGGCAACAATCACGCTTTAATGCACCACAAACCTCTCAATCCTCCGCAAGTATACAGGGTGATTCACAAACTCGCCATAGTGCACCACATATCTCTCAAAGTCATTTTCATGCTCCTCAAAGGAGTAATAATGCCCAAGTTACTCAAACAATTAAATCTCCACATTCATATAATGAATCACCAAACACTTCTACTCACTTAAGCACTCAGACAAATGAAAATTGTCTACTCTCAGACACGCAAAGTCAAAATTCATCTTGCATCTCTTCTCTCTCAACTTTCAATCCAAAAAACGAAGTTTTGCTAGCCACAGCGCTGGTAACAATTTACTCTAAAAGTGGACAACCTGTACACGCAAGATGTCTTCTCGATAATGGATCTCAATCGAGCTTTGCAACAAAGGATTTAGTAAATAAACTAAATTACTCTACCACTAATAAAAGATTACAAATTTCCACAATCTCTCAAAATTGTTCCATCTTAAATGAAATGGTAAACATTGAATTTTTCCCATATAAAAACAATGATATGAAATTTGAAGTATCATGTGCAGTTTTGGTAATATTACGTGTAAAATACCTCAGGTACCTCTAGATCGTAGCAAAATAAAAATACCAGATGGCATAAAGCTCAGTGATCCCTCTTACTCCTCCCCAGGGAGAATCGATCTCTTATTAGGTGCAGAAATTTACTGTGATCTATTAAAGGATGGTTTAATTCATATTGGAGCAGGTCTTCCAGTGCTTCAAAACACTCATTTAGGATATGTCATGTTCGGTAACCTATCTCCACAAGTTTCATCTAAGAAAAAGATGCACTCTCACTCAAACTGTAACTATTCACACTCGAATCATATTTCTTTATTTGTTCAATCTCACACTGAAGAAGAAAATATAAATAATCTTCTCCAAAGGTTTTGGGACATTGAAGAAGTTCCCGAAATAAAGCATTTAAGTCCTGATGATGAAAAGGCTGAGAAAATATTTAAAGCCACAACACAAATCCTACCGAATGGACAGTTCCAAGTAGATTTACCCCTATGCACGCCTAATGAAAATAATAAATTGGGCGACTCTTTCCAAATGGCGCTAAGGCGATTTCTAAATTTGGAGAACAAATTCTCAAAAAATGATTCTCTTTACAAACAATATAAATCTTTTATAGATGAGTATGTTGAATTAGGACATGCAAAATATGTTCCGTTGTCTCTGCAGAATGTACACTCAGAAAACAAATATTTCTTGCCTCACCACAGTGTAGAAAAAGACACTTCTCTCACAACTCGTTTGCGCGTAGTTTTTGACGCATCCATAAAAACCACTTCTGGTTTTAGCCTTAATGATATTATGTTAAAGGGTTATACCACACAACCAGAACTATTTGACACTTTAGTCAACTTTAGACTCTTCAAGTATGTATTCACATCTGATATAAAAAAGATGTTTAGACAAATCAGAATAAACCCCAACCAAACTTTCTTATTAAATATTTTGTGGCGCAACTCTCCCTCGGAGCCGTTAAAATGTATACAATTGGAAACGGTTACCTATGGAACGAAACCAGCTACCTTCCTTAGCACACGATGTTTAATTGAACTCGCAAACATGCATAAGGAAGAATATCCTCTCGCTCATGATATGCTCATTAATTTTTGCTATATTGATGACATACTATATGGTACAAATAGTATTGAAACACTCACACTTGCGCATGAGCAAATCACTGCACTGCTACAAAAGGCAGGCATATCTCTTCACAAATGGTGTTCAAATTCACCACAATTTTTAGAAAACATTTCACAATTTTCAACTGACTCTACGTATGTTATATCTTCAGAAAATCATTCCAATAAAATATTAGGTCTTTGTTGGGACTCTAAATTAGATAGTTTCTCTATTTCAGTACCAGAAATCGAATTAAAAGATTCCTACACTAAGAGACAAGTGCTCTCGATAATCGCAAGTTTTTTCGACCCCAAGGGATTAATTTATCCTGTAATAGTAACTGCAAAAATAATAATTCAAAAAATTTGGCTTTCAAAAATTCAGTGGAATGAAAGTTTAGACTCTAGACTCTTTAATGAATGGTTAAATTTTCTCAAACATATTTCAGCACTAAAACATTTAAAAATTCACAGACCTTGTTTTATTGAAAATTATATATGTAGTATACAAATACACGCATTTTCCGACGCTAGTGAAAAGGCATACGCCAGCTGCATATATATTAGAGTTACTTATAGCTCAAGAAATGTCTCTTCCACACTCATCACCTCTAAAAGTAGGGTAGCTCCAATAAAAACATGAACTTTACCTAAGTTAGAACTTATGGGTGCTGTTTTATGCAGCAAACTCACTAAAAGAATAGTTGGAATTCTAAATAATAAATTACCTCAAATAGACTCAATAAACTGCTGGACGGACTCAGAAATCGTACTTGCTTGGTTAGGCTCACATAGCTCGAGATGGTCACAGTTTGTTGCAAATAGAGTTTCTGAAATACAAGGAAACCCACAATTTAAGTGGCGATATATAAAGTCAAAACAAAACCCCGCAGATATTGCGTCAAGAGGCATGTCTGCTCCTGAACTTCTAAACTCAAAATTTTGGTTTCAAGGTCCCTCATTTCTACTTAATTATGACTTAGATTTAACTTCTTATGATTCAAAACCAAATGTAAGTAAAATACCCGAGGAAAAGAAAATAGTCCAATAAGTTTCATTGAAAATTTATCTCTCAAATTTTCAAACTTCTCAAAACTACAACGCAGTATCGCACTTATTCTCAGGTACATTCACAATTTCAAGTTTCCAAATGAAAAATATGTTGGATCCTTCTCTGTTTCAGAATTAAAAAATGCTGAAAATTTAATAATAAAACTTTTGCAAAAGGCACATTTTTTTCGACAATTTTCTTGTCTTAAAAATAAGGAGATAATTTCAAATAGAACAATTTTAAAACTCAACCCATTCATAGATAATCAGCAAATGATTCGTGTAGGTGGTCGTCTAAGGTACTCAGACGTCCCATATGAACAGAAGTACCCATTACTTCTACCCTCTCATAATCACATAGTAAAATTAATGCTGCATAGAGAACATATAAGATTATGTCATGCAGGCCCTCAAAATACTCTTTCCAATTTTCGTTTAAGATATTGGTATCTAAATGGTCTCAAAGAAACTAAAAGAATAATTAATAAATGTCACGATTGTTTTAAATTTAAAGCAAAGACAGCCACACAGTTAATGGCTAATTTACCACGGGAACGTTCATGTTTCTCCCCTCCATTTACCAATGTTGGTCTAGACTTTGGTGGTCCATTTCTTATAAAAAGCTCCAATTTAAGAAAGGCTCCAAAAATAAAATCCTACATAGCGTTGTTCGTATGTATGGTTACTCGTGCAGTGCACATCGAATTAGTCACAGGTCTCTCCACCGAAAGTTTCTTACTTGCTTTAAAAAGATTCATCAGTAGGAGAGGCTGTCCACAAATTATCTACTCAGATAACGCCACTAATTTTCTAGGAGCTAGAAATCAGTTGAGGGAAGTTGCACTATTTCTTAAACAAAAGGAAACCTCTGAGTCCATATTCAATTTTCTCTCCTCTTCTGAAATCCAATGGAAATTTATTGTAGCCCATTCTCCGCATCATGGTGAAATTTGGGAGGCAGCCATAAAACGTGCCAAATATCACATTTTAAGGCTTTTAGGCAATACCACTTTAACTTTTGAAGCCTTTAGCACAGTTCTCGCACAAATAGAAGCAGTACTAAACTCACGCCCTCTTTGTGCTATGTCAAATGATCCAAATGACTTTAACACATTTTCTCCAGGACATTTCCTAATAGGAAAACCAATTACGTCATTTCCTGAAGATATAGTGACGGAAATGCCTGACAATAAATTAACAATTTGGCAAAACTACATGAAGATTCAGCAATCATTTGCCAAACGCTGGAAAATTGATTACCTTAATCAACTTCAGAATCGCCCCAAGTGGTTAACACCACAGAAGAATCTTGAAGTTAACGACTTAGTTCTATTAAAGGAAGATAAAGTTCCACCCCTATACTGGCCATTGGCAAGAATTGTTGAATTGTTTATTGGTAAGGACGATAAGGTCCGTAGTGTTAAAATAAAGACTAGAGATGGATATTTTAACAGACCCATTACAAAACTCTGTCCTCTTCCTGTGGACCAAGTAGAAAATTAAAATTTTAAATTTTGTCACATTTATATGTATTACTCTAGTTTAGGAATAGTTATTTCTTAAATTACATTTAAGTTAAGTTTGTTTACTTTCTCAAATCACTCTTTCTTTCGTTTTGAAGTAAATACTTCAACGCGGGCAGTCTATGTTCCAGAAATGAACATATCATTTTAAAATATAAAATAAAAATATAATTCTTTACACTTTTCTTAGTGTAGAATAAGTAAAATATTCACTAATATCAAGTTGCTCGGGATAGCCGACTTGTTGGCGCCACCACAGCCTCTTAAATAGTTTTCACACCTAAATACAAGAGGGGTAATCTACACTTTTACGCACCAAGTATTTTTTGTTAGTTCGTTCTCACAGATCGCCCTTGAGGCATTGCATTTTAAATTCACTCTCAATTCATATATAAATATTTCTCTACGCCGAAACGCGGGCATTTTTCTCATAAATACGGTTTTCTCTTTTACGTGTGATAAAGAAAGAATTATTTGATACTGTATAGTCAGCTAGAGCCGTGTTGAGGCTTGTCTACTCTAAAAATAAGTTAATTATAAATCGATAAACTAAAGGTGATTTTATTTCTCTGGAGCTATATTTGCTCATATTAACAATCCTTATCCTTCAACGGTCACTGAAGAACCAAACCTATCGAGATACATCCATTCACAAGTCCTTTGAAGTAAGGCTTGGAATCAAAAGATTTCCAACCCTCGAATATAGGGAGCCAATTACAAGGCCCCCACAATTACCTTTGGTTAATTCCAGGCAGTTCGGAGTATTTTTACTTTCTATAATCTCTGAAATATTGATTTCATCGTACATTTAATAGTCTTTTTCTCTTCAATTTTGAATACCACAACAATATATATATATATATATATATATATATATATATATATATATATATATATATATATATACAATGATCATGAGTATTATATCCCTGTTTGAAGAACAAGAAGGAAGATTGTTAGGTAAGAATGTTAGTAGAAATGTTATAGTTAAATACGTTACACTTTTGAGATACTGATTTAAAAGTAATAATTTACACCATGTACTCGAAATTAGTCTTTATTGTGTATTGAAATAAAATATTAATGTTTGGTTTAAGGTCCAACGTGCAAATCCCTATCCCAACAAAACACTAATGGTAACATTTTAATTTATCCAACTCATAGTGGCGCAGTTCAGCATTTTTTCTGTAAAGCTGGTAACTATTTAAATGGCCCTAAAGATATTTACTGTAATGGTACAATATGGAGTAACAATGTACCTACCTGTATAGGTAAGTATATAATTTTTGTATTTTTTTAATAGTGTATAGTTTATTTATTAAAAAGGTATTACATATAATTATGTATTGACCTTTGTGCTTCTTTTTCTCTTTTTTTTAATCGTTTATTTCTATCATCGATCAGATATCCAAGCGTAGGTCAGAGAAAGATTTTCCCAAAGACACTCTTTGGTACATGTATCTAACAACTGCTTTTTATAAATTTTGTGATAACAATATGTAATAAACTAAATATGCAAAAGCTTAAACGTAATTTGTTACTTATAGACAATGTAGGACCGCTGTTTGATTTTAAATAATAAATGTGAAAACCGGTAAATTATATAGAAAAGTTACATCATTTTACTGAAAAATCATAGAAAAGTCTTGAAAATGAGAGTCAGGCGGTAGGTACACAAACAAATGCTGGTGACTACACAAAATTAGGGTCAGCGGCAAAAGTAACCCTTTCTTCTACTCCATTAGCATAGGGAACTGTTTGTCGATCAGCGATTACCCATTTGGTTGCCTGGGGGACAGTTTTTTAATCAACAAATTGGAATTGCCCATTCCCGGGTTAGGGCCTAGCTCTTCTCTTGGGTGCCAACTAGGATTTTTAGATCAGACCCACTTGACAGAGTCTATACAAAAAAAAACTAACGTTAAATGTTTTAAAATTACAAAAAATGATCTTAAACATGCGTATTATCTAAGTCATTTATTCAAAATAAATTTGATTGAAGACGATAATTGCAAACATTGCGGTAAACTGGGTGATCTTGATCACATCCTTTTTTAAATGTTTTCTTCAACAGCATTCAAACTCTCTCTACAAAAATAAAATGAAATTTAAAATGTATGAACCATTTAATATTCAGTCTATGCTGGCTACAGACTCACAACAAATAAACAATATCATTGTAGATTTCTTGTCAGACACATGCCCAGTTCTATCAGATTTGTACGCGAGCATGAATTTTCATCATCGTGTGGATTTCAAGTTTAGATTTGCGTCATTCGTTTATCCTAAATATTTTAACACTAGTTATAATAATTAGGATAATTAATAGCTTTTGAGTGCACAGGTAAAGTATGTGGTATTGAATAGTGTAAAAAAATGGTGTGACCTGAATATACTGTAAGTATTAAAATAATAGAAATTAATTATTGAATTAAGGTTAAATTGATAGCAAAGCCATTTATTTCTAAAATAAAAACTTGCTCTTAACTCAGGCGATAAAATCAGTGAACAATCATTAACCTTGCAGAATCGGACTTGAAATTTTATAATTGTTTGTAATTTTTATATAATTTATTATAAAATTGTGATAAAGTTCACGTATTTCACACTTAAATAGAGCAAAACTTTGATTTATATCAAGTAATATCATAATAGAACTGACTATCGACTACAGAACTTAGATAATTTTTGTTTTTTAATTTATTTTTTCAACTCTTTAAACTTATACTCAATTATTGCTTGAGAAGTTCTAGAGCTTCCGACGGGTCGACTGGATAATTAGAGCTTATCGCTTGCTATTATAGAGTAAATACGAGATAAATAGGAAAGTAGAAGAAAAAGCATCTAAAGAGGAACAAAAAAATGGATAGCAACGATGATTATACTTCAGAGGACAGCAAAAAGAGAAGTCGAAAGGAAAGTGAAGGAGATATTTTCAACAAGAGCATGAAAATCACCAGAACCCCTCTCAAACAACAGAAAGATGAGAGCAAAATTGATCAACTCTTAAAAATGATGCAAAATTTAACGGAACAAACAAAATACCTAACCGAAGAGGTAAAAGGAATAAAAGAAGAACAGCGAGACTACAAAAATGAAATCCGTGAATTGAAAGAAGAAATAAATGGATTCAAACAAAGTAACCAACAGCTAAAGAAAGAAAATAACGAAATTAAACAGGAACTAAATATAGTAAAGATAAAGATAGAACAGCTCGAGAAAAAAAGAAAAGCTAACAATGTTATAGTCCAAGGACTGTCGATGGATACAAATGATCCAAATGAACTTAACAAGACCATGACTAATTTTATGGAAAAAGAATTGGGCATACAAGTAAAAATTGAAGAAGCTTACAAACTAGGTGAAAAAACATGTCTTATAAAAACAAAAGACAGAAATGAAAAAATAAAAATTATGCGGAATAAAAACAAACTAAAGGCCGTATGACACTATGCATTTTCTTGTATCATTTCTTATATCGTTTCTGATATAGAAAGTTATTTATGTTTTCTTGTATCGTTTCTTGCACGTACATTTGTGCTCTGTATGACACTATGCAAGTTCTTTTATCGGAAGTTGTATGTGATTCGGCACATGATTGGTCGAAATTTCGACATATATAAAAATAGAACTGCAGTACCTGAGGACCCCAAGCCAGATGCTACTGATTATTTTTTAAAATACTGTGGTTCAAAAATGAAAGAAATAAAATGTCCCAATATTAAAACTAAATTGGAAACCACAATTTTTGAACATATTCAACAGGCTGTAATGGAAGACAGAAATAATAAATAATTTGGTTGCGTGCTCTTGAAATTCTACTCTCTTATTTGGAGATATAAAATAATCTTTAAACTCATCACGAATTTTTAAAGCGGTTATGTATTGTTTTTAGTAATACATCTCCCCCTACATTCAGTAGTTCCGATGCTATTTGATCCAAATCCCTGTGATTTATTGTTTTTCAATTTGGCCACTGCTGTTCTAATCTTGGTTATCGTTAGTGGGCACTTTTCTCTGATGTCTGCTTGGTCTAATTGTATATCAAAGTTCTCCTCCAGTCGCCATTATGATAGAAGTTTTACGTTTTTGCTTTTGCGGCTTTGCGCACAAATTGGCGCATTTCTTGTACAAGAAACTGCAGCGGACACAAATTCTTGTATCGTTTCTGATATAAGAACTTATACGCTTATATGACACTATCCATTTTTTTGTTATATCAGAAACGATATAAGAAATGATACAAGAAAATGCATGGTGTCATATGGCCTTAAGATCAACGAAGCCAGAAATATACATTAATGATGATCTAACGCACGAAGAGATGAAGATACAACAGGAAATACAGAAAATTGGAAAATTAGAAAAACTTAAAGGTAAGAACATCCGAGTTGGCTATCAAAAATTAAATATTAACGGGGACATATGGAAATGGAATAAAGAAAAAAAAAAAAGAGTTGGAAAAAGATAAACAAGGGACGTCAAAAAACTGATACAACAAGAAATATCGGATACCCAACAAGAAACGAAATACGAAATGGCAAAGAAAAACAATATGAAATCTCAAGAAAAAATAATGAAACATACGTACATAAATAAACATAACAAAAAAATTAAAAAACACGAGCAAGTAAAAGTAAGTACGTGGAATATCAGAACAATGCTTGAAACAGGAAAAGTGCAAGAGATTGTCCCAGAGCTGGATAGATACGGAATTGATGTTGCAGTAATTCAAGAAATTAGATGGTCAGGTCAAGGAGAAATAAATAAAAAAATTACACATTACACTACTCTGGGCATGAAAACAAGGTCAATACGGAGTTGCATTTATAACTACGGGAAAAATACAAAATAATATTACGCAATTTAAACCAATAAATGAGCGCATAGCATACCTGAGAATTAACGCCAAACCATTTAATATATCCATCATAAAGGTATATGCACCAACTGAAAGTGCTATAGCAGAGGAAAAGGTAACATTTATCAGAAACTGGAACAAGAAATTGAGTCTTTACCCAAAGAAGACACAATTCTGGTAATAGGAGATTTTAACGCCCAGATAGGCAAGTTGCAGGTAAATATACATTACATGAAAAAACAAATGATAATGGTCAAAGATTCTGCGACTTAGCAACTAGCACCAATATGATTGTCAGTAGTACAAAATTTGCACACCCTGTATACCACAAAGTAATATGGATCTCACCAGACTAAAAAACATGGTCCCAAATAGACCATATACTGATCACAAAGAGAAAGCAAACATCGATAACAGACGTGAGAACATACAGAGGTGCACATGCAGACACAGACCATTTCATGGTTACCGCAACGTTAAGACAAAAAGTCAAAAGAACGCTAAAAAACAAGACAGGACAAATGGTACATAGAAAAACTGAATGCTACAGATAGAAGAATTAAATATGCAGAATATATAAGCAAAAAACTGAAGGAATACTGTAAACATACAGAGGATGTTGAAACAGAATGGAGAAATATAAAAAAATGTATTAATGAAACAGCTTCTGAATATGTAGGGATAGAGAGAACGAAGAAAAAGAAGAAAAAAGAAGAATAGTATAATCAAGACTGTCATAACATGTTAAAAAAGAAGATAGAAATAAGACAAAAGTGGATCAGAACAAATAGACAAGAATATAAAGAAGAATACAACAAATTAAGGACAGAATGTAAGAAACAAATAAGGAAAATTAAACGAACCTGGTTAAATGATAAGAAAAATGAAATAGAAAAAGAAAACACAAACAGAAACATAAAAGTATGTTATAAGAAAATTAGCGAGCAGAACAAAACCTTTAAAGAAAAGATAAAAGGCATAAAGGATAGAAATGGAAAAGTATCAGAAAATGACAGAGTTTAAAGAAATCTGGACTGATTATTTTAATGAATTATTAACAGTACAAGAGGACCAAGACTTAAATGAAAACGTGGAAGAAGAGACGAAGATGATAGAAACCGAGCTAGAAAATTCAACGAAAGATGAAGTTGAGGAAATTATAAACAGTAGTCGCAACGGTAAAGCACCAGGTATAGACGGTATAAACATGAAACTTATAAAATATGGTGGAAATGAACTCAGAGAAAAAAAATTACCAATTAATAAAAGTCATATGAGACGAAGAAAAGATGCCAGAAGAATGGCACAAAGGACAAATTATCACAGTCCATAAAAAAGGAGACCAACAAATGTGTAATAATTGTAGAGGACAGACAATATTAAACACAGCGTATAAAATCATGTCAACCTTAATACAACGAAGACTGGCCGAAGAGACTACAAATATCATGGGACAGTATCAATGCGAATTTATTAGGGGAAAGTCAACAACAGATGCCATACATACGGTAAAGCAAATTATGGAGAAAGCTTATGGATATAAAATAGAAATTGAATTGCTTTTTATAGACTTCCAACAAGCATTTGATTCAATAAACAGAGCGAAATTACTTACAGCTATGAGAGAAATAAGAATACACAACAAATTAAGACGATTAATAAAAATGACAATGAGCAAAACTGCAGTCACTGTAAAAACACAAGAAGGGGACACAGAATTTGTTATAAATAAAGGTGTAGTCAAGGAGATTCATTATCTGCAGCTCTGTTTAATCTTGCCCTGGAATATATAGTCAGAAAAATCAACAAAGGTACACTTAGAACGAGAGAGGGACAAATAATAGCATATGTCGACGATATTGTGTTAATAACAAAGAACAGAAAAAGAATGGAAAGTATGTTAAAGAATTGGCAGCAGAAGGGAAAGTAATGGGCTTAGTAATAAATAAAAAAAAACAAAAATAATGAGATTTGACAAAAAATATGAAAACAAAAAGACTAGACTGGGAGAATATATATTTGAAGAAGTAGACAAGTTTAAGTATTTGGGAATATTAAGAACAAACAATGGAGAAAGGGAAACAGAAATTAAAGAAAGGATAATTACAGCAAATAATATATACCATGCAAATAAAAAACTTCTAAAAAATAAATTACTGAGCCAGAAATCGAAAATGAAGATATATAAAACAATAATTCGACCGACTATGATGTATGCTGCCGAAACCCTTAGCATGACAAAAAAACAAGAGGAAGACCTTAGAATACTAGAAAGGAAAATACTAAGAGCAATACTAGAACCCATAAAAATTAATGAAAACCAATATAGACAAAAAACGAATAATGAACTACTAAACGAAATTAAAGAGGATATAGTTTGTAAAATAACACAGCAAAGGGCAAAATGGCTAGGACATATATGGAAATCAGGACCATCTACGACAATATTTTCAATATTGGAATGGACATCAGCTGGTAAAAGAAGACGTGAAAGACCAAGATCTACATGGCTACAAGAAGTAACAAATGATCTCAACAGCAAAACATGCAAAAGCAACTTTGAATAACAAAATAAGATGTATTACTCCACTAATTCGTAAAATGGGACCCACAGCTACACTTACGAAATACGAAGAAAAAAGACTAGAGGACTGGATAATTGTAAAAGCGAAACTTGGTACAAAATGCAGTCAATTTTATTTTAAGAGACTGTAACAGAATCACTAATTTTACTGGCGGTAAACCAGGAAAAAAGTGGTTGCAGCTTTTTTTGCGTAAAAGGCCAGCTATTGCGAAACGAAATACTGAAATTATTTCTAAAGCGCGGGCTTCAGTTACTGAATAGTCTTAAAGAAATTGATTTGACGGTCTAAAAGATTACCTTCATAATGAGGGCTTTGAACACATTATTTCAAAACCAACAAGAATTTATAATGCTGACGAAACCGGTGTACAGTTTTATCCTAAGACAAGCAATCTCTTAGGACCAAAGGGTTTCAAAGATGCCTATAACCTAAGTAGTGGCAATGAAAAGGAGAGTATTACTGTGCTTTGCAATTTTTCAGCATCCGGAGTTTCTATCCCTCCACTAGTAATTGTACCATATAAACGACTTCCGAGAGATGTGGCTATGTCTATGCCTAGTAATTTCTTCATAGGGTAATCTGATTCTGGCTGGATGGTGTCGGAGACATTTTATGAATACATCGTAAATTGTTTTTATCCCTGGAAAATTTAAAACAAAATACAGTTGCCAGTGATATTATTCCTAGATGGCCATAAATCTCACATTAGTGTCGAATTATACGAATTTTGTAAGGAGAAGCAACTAGTTATGTATTGTCTATCACCAAATGTAACTGACGTATTGCAACCTTGCAACGTCGCCTTGTTCAAGCCGCTTAAAACTGCTTGGAAAAGAATTATACGAGAACATAAGCAAGCCACTAACAATTATGTCACAAAAGTTACATTTGCCCCATTATTTCAAAGAGCATTTGAACAATCAATAAATGCAGAAATAATAAGGAATGGCTTCAGACGCTGCGGTTTATATCCGTTGGACCCCAACGCCATCAACTACACCAAATATATCATGCAGAAGAAACGGAATTTTTAGAAAAGAGGTAAACAAACACTAATGAATTAGAACAAGCCGAGGAAACCATCCAATCAGGATTTTGTTAGCACCCATTAAGTTTTAAAATTCTTTTTTAATGATCAATGTAACGATGAAACAAAAATAGGAAACAGTGTCTTAAATGGTACTGAACCCTTACTCAATTTAACGGAATCAGTTATGGACCAGGTGCCTATCCAATTCGATGACATTACCTATTTTGGTACAAACAATGATATAGGAATAAAAGAAGTAACAGAATTTATTGCTAACAATTCACAAGACACTAGCATAATTCAAGCACAGGAGAGGGAATAAGTTAAGATAGATAATAATTAAGAGAGATAAAAAAGTTCAAATCAATGAATCTGAGTTTAGCAAAATAGTCTTAAGAATTTACGGAAACTTTGTATGAAAGCAAATCAGAAAGCTGGACTCATTCGACTGAAGATGGAAAAGAAGATATAAGATTAGTTTCAAATAAAGGTGCAGCATCTAGAACTCATGAAAATATGGTTGGTGAAAGTAGGGGAAATGACGAGAACAAAAAGACTGCCGATGATACTGTTAAAGCTAATAACAATACTTATAGCCAAAAAGATAAAAAGAATATTACAGGCACACGCATAAATATTTTATCTGATATAAAGTTAGTCTGTGGTAGAAAAGAGCCCATAAATATATTTAAAGGAAATATAAATAATCAAAAGGAGGAAATACAAAAAATGTTGAAAATGAGACTGAAAATAAAATTTCTAATGAAGGGATTAAATTACAAAAAATAAAGGAGAGAAAAGCAGAACGGAAACAAACATTGGAAGGAAATAAAAACAACAAGCTTGATAGCGCTAAGAAGAAAAGGCAAAGTGGACAAAAATTTAGACTTCTTTGCTCTCTTCCATAAAACTGAAGTTATAATACCCACATACAGTGACAACAAAAAAATGAGCAATAATATTTTGAGATCTGTTTTGAACTGTTATAGTGATGCCACAGTTATATACACAGACGCATCTAAATCAATAGAAGGAACTGGCTGTGCGTATTTTATACCCACAGGAGGTTCTGAATTTAAGTACAAACTTTCCAATGAGTTTCTCGGCGGAATCATTGGCCATATTAGAAGCTTTAAAATACTTTAAAAACTCTTATATTAAAAAATCGTTAATTCTTTCAGACTGTCTTTCAGTTCTACAGAACATAAAAAACACTTGTTTGCCCAAAACATTTAGTAATCCTTATATTTTTTAATAAAGGATCAATTAAAATACTTAGCAGACTCTGACTTTAATATAAAATTTATTTGGGTTAAGGCACATATTGGACTCAAAGATAATGAATATTGTAACGAAATACCCCATCTCCGATGCATAGTATGCGTCATAATTCTTAGAAGGATTCTCGAATACACAATCGATGGCATTTTCCATAGCGCTTGCCGAGGCGCTTCGAACGAATTAGACGTGAACTACGCCAGAATATTCTAGTACATAATAATTTTTGTATATAAGCATACCTTCTAGGAGTTAAAGTTTAGTGAGTTCGACTCGAGCAGCCGAACAGTACGGACGTGAGAGAGAAGCGTGCTTAGGTGGGGGCGACTGACCTATTGTCAACGGAGCTTCTCAGCTCCCGGTGGGTAAGACACCGAGTGTGGCATAGGCACTTGTCCTACATATTAGCGAAAAGCGGATGCGAGGTAGTTACTAGTTAAACCGTCGAGGAGCTGTTTTTATAGGCTCCTCGCGGAGGCTATAATAGCTTCGCGTTTGCGAAGAATTCGGGATCACCTCAGTGTGTCGTCAGGGATGACACTGTAAGGCCTTGACATTTGACAAGGTCGGACAGAAACGGCCCCTGCTCCTGAGGTGTGAGAAACAGGAAGAGGATCCCTCACTGTGAATACAGGGAGTGAACTACCGCGAGGTACCTGGGACGGCACCCAGTAAGCCGTACTGACAGCGGTCAGTCGGTGGAAAAAAAACAGAGTCGTCTAAGTAGAATTTTCTTATATCTTATGAACTATTTGTTCACTGCCTTACGGCAATATGAGTGATATTCCCCCCCCCCCCAGAAAGTGTTGTCACGCAGGTGACAACACAAGAAGAAGAAGAGAATGATTTAGCCGAATCATCAAACCCCTCTGTTGACAGCTCGATCGAGCTATATAATAAATTTATTAAATCGACTAATACCGCGATCGACGACATAGAAATCGTAATATCTGACGATGACTCCTATCTGCCCGAGTCGGAGGAAGAAAAAAGCGAAATCGACACCGATGACGATATCAATACGATGGACGCCATCGACGAAGAGCCGAGCCCAGCTGCAGAATCGCGCGAAGCCCCACCCCCAACTGTAGTAGAGACACAACCCGCCGTGGACAACGTCTCCAAAAATGAAGCCGAGCCCGAAATCGGCAAGAAAATGAAAAGGCTAAGGCCCAAAGAAGACTCTTCGGAAGACGAAGAAGTAAAGAAAAAGGCCAGAGAAATGGCGGAAAGGGAAAAGGCCAATGAGCTTTTAAGGTCGGTCAATGTACTGACGGAACAGATCAAATCCCTTAAAGAAGAAAGCCGTATCCGCGAGGAAAAGGCAAATAAACAAATCCAAGACCTTCTCGCTCAGATGACTGAGCTGAGAAACGAAAACAAAGAAAAGGACAAGGAGATACAAAAACTTGTACAACATATAATGGCATTAACAGCAGCCAAGGAGAAAGAAGAGTCAATAATGAAAATCGACCCGTGGAAAGCCTCCCTCGATAATGACGTTGTAAAGCTAGTGGAACTAGGAATCGGTTCACCTCCCCCCGTAAAGCCATCCGGTAGCAAAGGCAAGCCTAAAGAGCCGGAAAGAATCATAACAACCAAAGAACCTGCAGGTTGGACACAAGTCCAAAACAAAAAAGGAAAAAAGACAGGCACCACTACTGAGAAATCAGACAGTAGTGTGAAAACAAAAATAAGCGTCGCCGAAAAGCAGAAGCAGATAATAAATCAGCGGAAAGATATCGAATTTAACAAGGCTGCGAAAGAGGCTCATGAAAGAAGCCAGAAAAAGAAAACTGCCCAAAATAACTTGAGCAAAAATAGCCAAGTTGAAAAAGAAAACGACGTACCAAAAGACTCACCGCAAACAAGCGAGGAGCCTATAGTAAAAGAGCCGAAACCACCGGCGATAATCCTAAAAACTGTAGGAGAACACCAAAAAATCCTGCAGAGAGCAGCCAACCAAGGCATAATATCAGTCAATAAGTTTGCACGATCAGGCAGATCGATTGTTATTAACACAAAAACCAGAAAAGATTACCTAGGAATGGTACACATCCTAGAAGAACACAGTCCAAAAGTAGAATTCATCGCATATCCCATAGATAGCGATAAACTAAAAAGAGTCATTATAAAAGGGCTATCTGCTACTACTAGCACAGTAGCAATTAAAGACGAACTATACAATAAAGGAATAGAAGCAACAAGGGTGATCAATATGATCTCCAAAAAAGCTGATAAAAAAGTACTGCCACATTTCATCGTCACCCTCAAAGAGGAAGACGTTGCAAAAATTAAAAAAATATCTGATATATGCCACATGCGCATCTATGTGGAGGATGAATTCAAAATCACAAAAGACACCCTACAGTGTTATAACTGTCAAGGGTTCTATCACAGCTCAAAGGCTTGCCATTGCGGATCCAGATGTGTAAAATGCGGAGAAAACCACATCAGTAACGACTGTGAGAAAAGCCGGGAAACCGACCCCAAATGTGCAAACTGTGGTGAAGCGCACACAGCAAATTATAGAGGATGCTCTAAGGCCCCCAAAAAGAAAACACCTGCCCCAACAAGACCGGTAGGAAGACCCATAAACAGCGCTCCAATCAACAAAGGAGTCAGCTACGCACAGGCAGCGAAAAAATCCGCTGAAACCACCTCAGAATCTCCAGCACAACCACAAGAAGTGTCGGTACAGGACGCAGCTACCCTCATCGCAAACTTCCATACAGAGTATAATAACAAAATGATGGAAATGATGTCCATGATGGACAAAGCAACAAAAATGATGACTGCATTTGGAGAAGCCGTCCGAAAATGTTAGCAAACCAAAACGAAGATCTACGCATTGGGTCATGGAATTCCGGCGGAATATTCAAAAAGATCAACCTTCTGGATGAAATAATAAACAGATTAGAGCTCGATATCGTAGCCCTTCAAGAAACTAAACTAGTGGAAAGGAAAAAAACAAAATTTCCAGGCTACGATATCTATAGAACGGATCATAGAGCATTATCAGGAGGAACAGCTATATTAGTCAAAAGGGGACTCGAACACGAGCACATCCCAACACCAGACGGACTGGTGACAATGGAAGCCACAATTATTCGACTTAAGGCCAACAACGAAACACTAAAAATAGTGTCAGCTTACGTTAGACCACATGATCCGATTTTCAACGAAGATTTGAGCCTAATACTGAACTCAGAAGAGCCAACTATAATTATTGGAGACCTAAATGCTAGATCTCCCAATTGGTTTGACAGGACGACCAACCGAAACGGAAGATATCTCTGCAACCATCTCGAGAACAGACCGAACACATATGTCATCGGACCAACAGAACCGACATGTTTCCACGGAGAACTCCCTACGTATCTCGACATTGCAATCCTACACAACGTGGGTCAACAATACGAGATACACTCTCTAAATGAAGGCGATTCGACACATAACCTAATCGTCCTGACCCTGGGCGCAACAGAATTGAACTATTTGCAGCCCCACAACAGAAAGAAAACAAGTTGGCCAAACTTTAGAAGAATTGTGAGCGAGAACATCGGTAACATCCCAACAATTAATAATATTACAGAACTAGAAGACAGTGTAATAAAACTAGAACAAGCAATAAACAATGCTATCGATGCCAGCTCCAAAACCGAAACAATCACAAGACAAAAAGGAAGATTCAGGGATATAAGTATAGAACTTCAAAACCTAATCAAAGAGAAAAACCGGAAAAGAAGAAGAGCCTACCGCACAAGAATGGTAGAAGACAAAAGGATTGCAAATGAGCTAGACAGGGAAGTGAAAAAACAACTTCAAAATCATAGAAATGAAAGCTGGGACTCCTATATCGATGAGCTAAATCCTAACAAATCCACCTTCTGGAAGTTATCTAAAATCCTTCGAAAGGACAAGAAACCCATACCTCCCCTACACGGAGTAAACGGGATTGTCCATACGGAAATCGACAAAGCCGAAGTCATGAAGGACGAACTAGAAAGGGCGTGTAGAAACAACGAAGACCCCGACGATGACATAGACTTTGAAGAAGAGGTAGAAAGAACAGCGAGAAGACTTAGAAGGAAAAAGGGCAGAATATGTATTACACATACATCTCCCGAAGAAATAAAGAAACTTATAAAAATGACAAATGCCAAAAAAGCCCCAGGACCCGACAACATCACAAATAGGGCGCTGAAAAATCTACCAACAAAAGCTATTGTTTATTTCACTAACATAATAAACAACATGCTAAAACTACGATATTTCCCAGATAGGTGGAAAGAGGCACACGTAATAATGATTGCAAAACCTGGTAACAACGGCACATTTCCACAAAATTACAGACCTATCAGCTTATTATCATCTATAAGCAAGATAGCGGAAAGAGTTATTCTAAAAAGACTCAATGAAGAATCACAAATGCTAGGAACCATACCAGAGGCTCAATTCGGGTTCAGAAGCGAACACTCCTGTGAATTACAGGTACTACGACTTACAGAATTCATCACCAAAGGATTTAATGAAAAAATGTACACAGCTACAGCTTTTCTGGACGTCAGCAAAGCCTTCGACAGAGTCTGGCACCATGGACTCATCTATAAAATGAATGAATTTGGTTACAGTGAGGCGATGACATGCCTCCTTGCGTCATATCTTGCCAACAGAAGGTTCAGAGTTCGAATAGGGGCAACCCTATCCGAAGTCGGGACCCTGGAGGCGGGTGTGCCTCAGAGAGCGGTGCTGTCGCCGTACCTGTACACCATCTATACGGCCGACACGCCAAAAGAGCCAGGCTCTCTGTTGAGTCTTTACGCTGACGACACAGCAATAGCTGTTATCTGGAGAAACCCGGATCATGCAGCTAATCATCTGCAAAGAGCACTAAACAGATTCCAAAGATGGTGCATAAAATGGAAAATAGCCCTAAATCCAGATAAAACACAGGCTGTAATGTTTAGTCACAGAAGAAGTGTACCAAATCGCGAAATTACAATCGAAAACACCCCAGTAGACTGGACCAACCAGGCTAAATATCTAGGGGTACATCTAGATAAGAAGCTAACGTTCACTGAGCACATCAATCAGCAAATACGCAAAGCCAAAGCGTTGAAAAGTCAGCTCTCAACACTTATTGGAAGGAAAAGTAAACTACGATTTAAAACCAAAATCAGGGTTGCGAATAGTATTATCCTGCCAGTCCTAACATATGCATCCGCTGCGTGGGGACACACCTGTAAAACAAACAGGAAAAAGATACAGACTACTCAAAATCAAATAGTCAGAGATGCCCTTAAGATACCAAGGTACGTACCCTTGAGATATGCATATAGAGACTCAGGACAAACAAGAATCCTACGCACGCTAGACGAGAGAGCATATGAAATTTTTAACGGACTAAGAAACCACCCCAGCAGAATGTTAAGAGAGCTGACTAACTACAATGAAAACACAAGGACGGTACACAGAAGACCAAAACAACAGATAGCTCGATATAGGGAGAACCCGAACGAATAAATAAAGAATGAGATGGTTGCAAGAAGAACGAACAAAGAAATGCAGTCAATCAGAAAACACAGCAAAAAAAAAACTCTGGCGAGAGGGTACGCTTTTCTTTTTTAGGTTTTTAGGTAATTATAAGTCCAATATACACCGGGGTGTGTGAGAGCATTATACACTTGGGAATGCACACCCCAATACACGCACACAAATAGGATTAAGGAAAAAAGGAAAGAATTGTTGCCCAGGCATTTTATAGTCCCGACGCCACAAGGAAGTCCACAAAAAAAAAAAAAAAAAAAAAAAAAAAAAAATGTGTTTTCTGATTAAATAACTTAAATTCATATTGATACATTCATACTTTTCATTAAACCGTTTAACGTAAATTTACCTTATATAGCAAATATAGAATTCTATATACCGCTCCGCGGACTAGGCCCTTAAGGCAGATCGAAATGAAAGATCTACTCGCGAAATCCGAGCACTGAGGTCATGTGCGGCATGCATGGGCTTGGTGGCCGGACCCCTCTCGGGTGCTCAGCCGGCGAGGAGAACAAAATTTATTTTGCCAAATCGGCGGCTGAGTGACCGAGCACACACTCTTTTCCGGACATAGAGTCATCAGCTCAGGCTGATGGCTCTATGGTCGGAACACACGCTCTTTTTTCTTTTTTTAGGGACTCAAGTTCCGACGTAAAGCTAGAGTAAAATCAATTGAGTCAGTAAAGTAAATAGGGAGAAAAGCCTAGATGTGGCTACCCCTACAGTTAGGTGGCATAACCACATTCACTAAAAACCGAGGATGTCCTATTACCCAGGGCATCTTAAGTAAATTTCAGATCATAAGCCTCCTCACGTAAGTCACACGATGAGGAGGGGTGGTGGAAAAGCCTGGGGGTCAGATAGGTACCACTTCGACTAGCGAGGTGTGACCGGTTGATCTTCGGACATGTGGATCCCATTCTTACATTGGTATACACATGTTCCTAGGGGCAGGGTTGATCACTGCGTGTGTGTGTGTTAAAGTTTAGTTGATAAGATATTTTCGTGCTGTAAACTTATAAATAAATATATTTGTATAAATTCGAACTGCTCGTTTTATTTAATCTCGCTACAATACAATATGTAGATTACTTGGTTTAAATCAGTATAATATCAGGCATTTTATTGTCATATTCTTTATGTGTATTAGATGCCATTACGATTGAAAAACAGCTATTGACATGGAAAGATCGATGGAATCTTTACTGCTTAACAAACTATACAACATACACCAATTTACCAACTAGTTATTCCACAACCTATTTGGTTTAAGAATTTTAAATCTCCACGTAAATATATAACCACCATAAATAGACTACGCTTTGGACATGCGTGCTATACAAGTCATTTATATAAAATAAATGTGATTGAAGATGATAATCACAAACATTGCGGAAAACTGGGTGATCTTGATCACATCTTTTTTGGATGTCCTAAGTTTCAACAGCATTCAAACTCTCTCTACAAAAAATTAATCAAATTTAATATGTATGCACCATTCAATATCCAGTCGGTACTGGCTACAGGCCCACAACAAATATACATATAATATCATTATAGATTTCTTGTCAGACACATGCACGGTTCTATAGAATTTGTACGCGAGTATGGAATTTTTGATGATTGTGTGGAAGTTTAGATTTGTATCCTTTGTTTACCCTAAATGTTATAACACCTTATCCGTGGTCCAGTTTTGTTTGTCTACTAAGAATGTCTTGATGGGCCCCTAGACGAGAAGCAAGTGACCCTGTAAGTTTCCTTGTCGTATATTCTTCTATTAATTATCCGTTAGTTTTCAATTCTCCTAATTTTGACACAGTTGGTAAAAATGCTTCAACTTTCAATCAAAAAAGTTTTGGCTTACTTCATCAAAATATACAAGGTATATCAACAAGCATTGAAAAACTAGAGTTCTTCCTGCAGTGCGAAGGTCTACATAATATATGTGTCTGTTTAACTGAGCACTGGAAATCTAAAGAACAACTAGAACTACACCATATAAATGGATTTTCTCTGGCTTCATCTTTCTGCCGTAACCAAGGGGAACATGGAGGGTCTTCAATCTATGTGAAAGAGGGTGTGGTTTGGAAGGAACGTTCTAATATATGTTCTCAATCTGAGAAATATAATTTTGAAGTGAGTGCTGTTGAAATAGAATATTGCCTTTTTAATTGTGTTGTATTGTGTATTTATCTGCCTGGACGTGGCTCTATTGATGTTTTTATGTCAAAACTGGATCTACTACTTGATGTACTAGTCTCCGAAGGTAAGGCTATAATATTAACAGGTAATTTTAATATAGATTTCAAATCAAATGCACTAAGTAAGCAGAACTTGGTGAATGTTTTAGATTCTTATGGCCTAACCGTAAATATGAATGATTATACAAGAGTAACTGCAACTAGTAAAACTTAAATTGATTATATTGCTACAAACATAAATCACCCACAAAAAACAATGGTTGTGGAAGGTTTTATCTCTGATCATCGTACGCAATTGTTCCAATGTAGCATTAACACAGACAATGATGCCTATATATTCATACGTACATATAGTGAAAGGAACATAAATCGTTTTGTTCAAACCCTTGAGTCAACAAATTGGTCAGAGGTATTTAATACAATTTCTGCTGAGGATAAATCATTAGCTTTTTTAAATACTATCCAAAATTACTTTCGGTCACATTTTCCACTACTTAAATGTAAACCTAAAAAATGTACACGTTCGAATTGGTTTACGCAGGAACTGTACAATTTAAGGGATCAGCTAAAACTTTTAGAAACGATCTGTCAGCAAAATAGTAATCTTAGGCCAGTCCTTCATTTGACAAAGGCAGAATATTCAATTAAATTAAAAGCAGCTAAAAGTAGTCACTTCATGAGACAGTTAAACGAATCATCAAATAAAATGAAATGTATTTGGCATTTAGTAAACTTAACAGTCGGGAAACAAAATAACTCAAAAGTACCTAGTGATGATAACATTAATTTAGCAGACAAATTTAACCACCATTTTGTTAAAATGGCTCCAAAGTTACTTGCCGCTTTGGATCCTACTAAAATAGGTGGGTTTACATCAGCATCAAAAAACCGTAATAGTTGTTCTATGTTTTTATATCCAACTAACCCACAGGAAATAACTAGTATAGTCGAAAGTTTTAAATCCAAACACAGTTGTGGTTTTGATCAGATTGCCCCTAAGTTATTAAAACAATGCATTCATGCTCTCGCAGATCCACTGACGGATATTTGTAATGCCTCTTTTCAACAAGGAATATTTCCTAGTATGTTTAAACTATCTATTGTAATCCCTTTATTCAAAGGTGGTGATAAAGATGACCTTAACAACTATCGTCCCATAAGTCTCTTATCTGTATTTTCAAAACTAATTGAAACTCTGGTTTATACTAGAATGAACGCATTCCTAAAAAAGCATAGTGTCTTGGATAATTTTCAACATGGTTTTACATCTTCTAAGTCTACAACTACAGCTCCTGCAAATTTCGTCAGCTTAGTGTTGGATGCTTTGGACAGACGAGAGAAGGCATGTGGTTTATTTCCAGATTTGTCCAAGGCTTTTGACACTTTGGATCATAATTTTTTGCTAATAAAACTAGAGGGGATTGGTATTCGTGATGTAGTTCTAAAATGATTTACATCCTACCTAGAGAATAGAAGACAAATAGTAAAGATAACATCTAATGAACTTGTAAACGAATCAAACACATTGGGTATCCATTATGGTATCCCTCAGGGTAGTGTATTGGGTCCTCTACTTTTTATAGTATTTATTAATTATATAGCTTTGGTAACTAATTCACTGACTGGGGTTAACATCATCAGTTATGCGGATGATACCAACATTCTAGTCACAGGAACGTCTGATCAAAATTTGCAAAATAAAACAACACAGACACTATCCACGATCAACAGTTATTTTTATCCAACAAATTAGTTTTGAATGAAGAGAAATCAAAGTATATGATTTTCACGTCAAATAATTTATTAAACCATCAAGACACTATAGAAGCAGCAATAGATAAAACAGACTGCACGAAGTTGCTGGGGGTACTTCTAGACAGTAATTGTAAATGGTCAAACCACATTTCTAATTTGAAATCCAGATTAAGTAGCGCATGTTATGCATTGAGAATTCTTTCACGTCTCTTTCATACATCAATACTAAAAACAGTATACTTTGCCCATTTTTACTCAATAGCCAAATAATGCATTGAAGTCTGGGGTTGTACCTCTAAATTACAGCAGATATTCGTACTTCAGAAAAGAGCTATTAGGATAATGTATAAAATGAAATTTAGAGATTCTTGTAGAGGCATCGTTAGACAAAACAATATTCTTACAATTCCTGGTCTGTATATATTTTCGTGTATAATGTATTTACATGGCAAAATTTATGAATTTAATAAATTTTAATTTAACCATGTTTATTCAACAAGATTCAGAGACAATCACTTTATGCTTCCACAACATCGTTCTGTTTTGTTGGAAGGTAGCACACATTATGCAGCCATAAGTTTCTTTAACAAATTACCAATAGATATAGGTACGAATGAATTTACATCAGCCAAACTTTCGGAGGTGTGTACATCAATACATTTGTGAGCTAGAGCCATATTCTAAAAATAACTTTTAAGTATGTTTTATCGTGTTTATTAATTTATATACTTTTAAGATGTATGTCTGTAACTTTGACTTGTCTCATACATGTACTTTGTATAATGTCGCATATGATCAATAAATTTGACTTAACTTGACTTGACTTGACATATGGTAAGTGGTTTTGTAATTTTGGCAAAGTCCTTTATGAATTTTCTGTAGTAACCAAGTAATCCTAAAAATCCTCGAATTTCTTTTGCTGTTTTTGGTACAGGATAGTCTATGATGGCTCTAATCTTAGTCGGATTTGGTTTAATTCCCTCGCAGGTTACGACGTGGCCTAGAAAATCGACTTCTTTCTTAAGGAATTCACATTTGTCAACTTCTATCTTAAATCTTGTTTGTAACAATAAAACACTGAAAACTTTGTTTTTAAACTTTCACAAAATTTATTTTAAATTCTTATCACTACTACTCTTCTTATCACTGTAGTGATAAGAATTTAAAATAAATTTTGTGGAAGTTTGAAAACAAAGTTTTCAGTGTTTTATTGTTACATAAAATGAATTTCCATCAAGTAACGGTCGAATCCATCAATTATTTAAATCTTGTTTCCCTTAATCTTTGGCGAAGGAAGAGAGGTTGAAAATACAATAATGTCGTCCATGTAGACCAGACATATTTCTCCTATTAGCTCTTTTAGTACGTTCTCCATTACTCTTTGGAATGTTGAGGGTGCATTTTTGAGTCCGAACGGCATTCTCATGTATTCATAGTGGCCATTTTCAACGTTAAATGCAGTCTTCTGAATATCTTCTTCGTCCATTTCAATTTGATGGAATCCGCTGGCTAGATCTAGGGTTGAGAACTATTGGCAGCGTCCTAGTTTGTCCAGAATGTCTGTTATATTTGGAATTGGATATCGGTCATCGATGGTTTTCTCGTTCACCTTCCGGTAGTCGACAACTATTCTCCATTTAATTTTTGCTGAGGCATCTGGTTTCTTTGGAACGACCCAGATTGGAGATGACCAGGGTGATTGAATCGGTCTGATAATTCCTTGATCAAGCATCGAAGTGATCTGCTTACGTACTTCTTCTTTATGGATGTGTGGATACCGATATGACTTGCTATAAACTGGAACTTCGTCTTTGGTTCGTATATGGTACTTTATTTGGTTAGTAAATGTTAAAGGATCGTCTGGATGATGAAATATCTCTGCAAACTTCCTGCACAGTCGTCTTAGGTGAGATTCTTCTTCTTTATTAAGATGACCGGTTCTAAGGAGAGGATCGACATCTCTTAGATTACTGTCTTCGGTAGGTATGATATCTGACGTATATATATTATATTCCTGGAGATTTATGGGTTGACTTTTGATGGGATTAGTTAATGCTACTTGGATGTATTCATCGGTGTTATTGACTAGCTCGGTCCAGGCGAGTTGATTACAGGCAACGGTGAGAGTTTCTCTTAGGATGGCACCTTCGACTTCTTGTCTTGGGATGACGATTGTACCTGATGTTTCCTTTACTGGCAAGCGGACTTGGGTAATTGATTGGGGCTCTAGCTGGACTGTATAGAATTGGGCTTTGTTTGTGACATAGTAATTATAGAAAGAATAGAATGCTCTGTAGTAAGAGTAGCTTGGGTAAAATCGAGATTTGCTTTGAGAAGTTTAAGATTATCGAGGCTGATAAGACCGTCAAATGTCTTGCGAAATTTGAAAAGATAAATTTTAGGTTAATATCGAAGTTAAATTCGGGAAAAATTGGAATTTCTACACAATAATCTTGTGAATGATTCTGAAAAATTTATGTAACGATAAATGGTTCATATTTAATATTATTCTTGAAAAATTTCTTTGAAAATTTACATCTTCCTCATATTCTTGGCTTTCTTGCTCATAATAAGTGTAATCTGGGTATGTGTCATTGTCTATACCTTCATCGTAATTATTTTCCTCTTAAAAATAAAATAAAATTAAAGACAGTCAAGATTTCGAAACTATTTTACGGATTTATTTTCCTCTTGTTCGATATTAAAGAGTTCTTCTACGGTGAATCGGGGACTGGCTGTTTGTTGAAAGCGGAAGTTTCTTTGAGATTGGGGTCTATTAAATCCGGTTTGGCGTGTAGATACGCTCATAGGTGTTGGTTTATATGATTGAGATGGAACTGGTATATGAAAATTGGGTTGATTAGCCCTAGAATTTTGTGTATATGGAGTGATTTGATGATTTTGTTGGAATTTAGGGGGTTGAAATGTCCCTCTTGGACTATTGTTGAATATGGGGGGACGGGGGTACTTGAGGTGTCGTCGATACATGAAAATTGCGTTAATTCTTCTTCTTTTGTGAAAAATCGTCCAAACGTGAAGATAGCGTGAATTCTTCTTCTTTTCGTATCGTTCAAACTTGAAAATAGCGTCAATTCTTTTAAAGCGTAACAGGGGTTGTTGGAAAAAGGATGCGTTGGCTTGTCGGATCGCGACGTATGAGGTGTCAAACGAACGGGAAGGGGACGGGAAACACGTAGAGAGAAAAAACAAAGATAGCGGCATAGTCAAAACGACACTATAACGTATCTCCGGGTATATTGGTCCGATTGCAAAGTATGAGGTGTCGAACGAAAGGTGAGAGAATAAGGAATATATCAAGATGAAAACAAGAAACAAAATCAATGTCAAAAAGACACTATAACGTATCTCCGGGTCTATTGATCCGATTGCAACGTATCAGGCGTCAAATGAAAGAGGAGGGGGTAATGAATACATGGAGATGAAAAACAAGCAACAAAATCAATGCCAAAACAGCACTATAACGTATCTCAGGGTCTATTGGTCCGATTGCTACGTATGAGGTATCAAATGAATATAACGTTCAGCAGCGGCTATCGCCGGAAATGAAAAGAATAGGAATGTACAACATCGTGACGTGTGAGGTATCGTTGGAAAGGGGAGGAAGTAACGAATACGTTAAAGCAAAAAAAAAACAAAGATGGCGTCATTGCCAAAAGGACACTAAGCTTGTAGCGTCTAAACGGCTCAACGTATAACAATGTGTAAGGTATCGATGGAAAGGGGAGGGGCAAACGAATACGTTGACACGAAAATAAAGATGACGTCATTGCCAAAAGGACACTAAGCTTGTAAAGCCTAAACAGCTCAACGTACAACAACGTGCAAGGTATCGATGGAATTGGGAGGTGGTAACGAATATGTTAAGACAAAAAAGCAAACGCAAAGACAATGCCAAAACAGCACTATATCGTTTCTCTGTTGTTATTAGTCAGATTACTACGTGTAACACGTTAAATAAAAGAGGAGGGGATATCCAATACTTTTACACAAAAACAAAGACAAGACATTGCCAAAAAGGCACTACACCATATCTTCGTTTCTATTGGTCCGATCTTCGCGAATGAGGGCTCGTTGGAAAGAGGAGAAGATATCAAAATATGTTATCATAAAGACATTGTCAAAATGGCACTATATCGGATCTTTGTTGCTATTGATCGAATTTTAGCATAATAGACGTTGAAGGAATAGAGAGTAGTCATTGAGGCTAACAGAGAAACAAACATGACAACATTGTGAAAACGACGCTAAATCATATCTTTGTTGCTATTGGACCTATTTAGAAGGGGATTCCACGTACATTACAGTTCATCGAAACAATCGACCAATGGTGGCATAGGAACATCCACAAGTAAACGCCTGAATGGTGACATGTCAACGCCCAATGATGACATGTAAACGCCCCAAACCGTGGTGTTACGTATTCTCGTATCACCAGGCCCTAACCAATACGTACCCTCATGCACCACACCCCAACATGTATCGACCACTGATGACATAGGAACGGTAAGTAAACGCCTGAATGGTAACATGTAAACGCCCCTCAACACAATGAGAATGAAGTCATGACCAAAGAGATTCCACCACGAGGCGCGCAGTCGTGTGGGATAAAAGTCGACCTGATAGAGGTTACATGATTGAATAAAATTCAGTCTGTATCAAGCCTTCTAAGAAGTAAGATGAATAAAATCAAGTTGTTCAGAGGTCCGAACGCAGTCAGAAAAATAAAACGCTTAAATTTAGATGACATACTTATTGATTAATGGATGACAAACACAGAAGTTACCTGCTATATCTTTTATATCAGCGAAGAACCAGTATCATTTGTTCTATTATCAAAATGCGCCTTTGATCCACTCAGACAGCATGATGTACCAAGAGTATTAGATTACGTATATACATTACCTCATCATCGAAAAAGAGGATACGCATGCAAACTTATAGAACATGTAAAGAAAAATAACCAATTTACAGCATTTTGCTCCAACAAAGAATCGGAACGGTTGTTTGGTAAATGTAAATGTGTTAATCATGGAATAATGAATTATACTGTAATGTTTAGATATCAATAATAAAATCGAAAAAAACATATAAACAACATATCGTGATTTATTTCTTCCACATTTATTTCAGTCTACCACACTGTACTCTGTAATAACGGAATAGGTAATAGAATATAGAAAAACGTGATATTCTCAAAGGACATACGATTGGTATATCGCATCAGAATGACTAGAAAATAATTCACAGGTAACCTATCGATGTTTAGCAATTTTAAACTTCGGACAACAACATGTAACGTACCCTAACTGTAAACGAACTGTAACAGATATCTAACGCGATCGAACATATAGCAGACGTATACCTGACACTATCTAAACGCATATGAGATGTATAGCAGACGCGTTCTAACTCATATCAGACGTATAACAGTTGTATACTAGACTCAAGATAGGACAGAACAATCGCTAAAGAAAATCTGTCGAAAAAAAAAAAACGAAATTTGTCAGAGTAAGAAATGAAAGAATCGCAAGAAATTATGTGAGTTAATCACAGAATAACGAAGGACATCACAACTACACTGGTATGGACACGTCCACAGAATGGGCGACAACAAAATAATAAAAAAAAGTATTATATTGGACACAACAGGAAAGACGGAAATGTAGGTCATCAACTACTATACATAAATATATAAATCTCATTTGAGCAGTCATTACAAGTATCCTCCGAACAGTAACTACTATACACAACTCACAAATACGATTATTGGTATGCGATAACGTTTTATTGCATGATATATTTTATCTACAACAATTACTATTTTACAACGATATTCAGATATAATCCAATTATAACGAGGACTAAAAACGAATTTACCATTCTTCCACTATGTTCAAACAACTAACGTATATTACTCGACATAGATATGAGTGGGATGATCACAAACCGACAAGGACCTAAACGTTCTCTACAAGCCACATCTGAACGACCACTACTATACACAAATCTCCACTGAACGTGCAATTCGACAAGAGTCTCCGCTGAACACTCACTAATACACACAGATCTCATCTGAACATATAATTAGTCAAGAGTCTTATCTACATATCCACTACCATACATAAATCTCCAAGATGACTATTTTTCAATTTGATGGATATTATATTTTATCTACAACAATTACCATTTTACAATGATATTCAGATATAATCCAATTATAACGCAGACTAACCAACGAATGATTACCATCCATAAATTATGTTCAATCAAA
Source organism: Diabrotica undecimpunctata (assembly GCF_040954645.1). Taxonomy (NCBI): domain Eukaryota; kingdom Metazoa; phylum Arthropoda; class Insecta; order Coleoptera; family Chrysomelidae; genus Diabrotica; species Diabrotica undecimpunctata. The sequence continues at coordinate 80,148,864 of NC_092809.1, read as the reverse complement.
CTAACGTGCCGAAAGACCATTACAATATATCTTCGTTGTTATTTATCCGATTTTGACGTACAAGGCGTTAAATGAAAGGTGAAAGGAAAGCGTAAATATGTGCATACTATAGTTTATCTACGACGGGCAAGTAATTTATTGTTTTAAAGTATATAATGAACATTGGTCTCTGTAAGAATATATGTTGGTCATAGACGGTTCTTCGATAGCCATCAGGCAACAATTTCCCCTGATCATGTTTATAAAACATACGGAATGCACTGTATATACCTAACCATAGTTGACAGCGCACTTTGCAGGTCCCGTCTCACGATCAACTAATAGGTTTAAGTACAACTCCCTTCGTGAAAGTACACAAGCGTGAATCCGTGCAGGAAAATGTCGACCATCCTTTTTATACTTTAAATATTCAACATTAAAATATTTCAGGTGTATTAACAAAGAAAAATTAAATTAAATACATTTTTAGAGTATATATAATTATAGAGTATATATAGTTTTAGAGTATATACTTTGGATGTGAAAATTGAAAGTAAATATATTATGTTATATAAAGGAAAAACTCAGCCATCGAGTAAAGACATGACTACCACAATACGCTACGGTAACTCTAAGACAGAAATGATGTACATAAAATGATAGAAAAACTTGTATAAAATATCTGATATAGAACCATGTAAGACAGAAAGCATGGACAATAATGATGGAAAATGTATAAAATATCCGACATAGAAACACGTAAAAAAAACGCTGTACATAAAATGATAGAAAATGTGTGAAATATCTGAAATACAAACACGTAAGGCAGAAATCATGGACAATAATGATAGAAAATGTATAAAATATCTGACATAGAAACATGTAAGACAGAAAAGCTGTACATAAAATGATGGAAAATGTATAAAATATCTGACGTAGAAACACGTAAGAAAGAAATGCTGTACATAAAAATGTATGAAATACCTGACATAAGGCAGAAAGCATGGACAATAATGAATGAAAATGTATAAAATATCTGACATAGAAACACGTAAGGCAGAAAGCATGGATAATAATGATAGAAAATGTATAAAATTGCATGTTTTAAATAATACATAAATTAATAAACAATATGAAAAACTTGGAAAAAATAATGGATAACAGATGTGGTATAAAACCAACATTTTAAAATATTTTTTTGTATGTCTCTATTTTTTTAATTAACAATTACTTTATTATTTGTGAAATGCAATGTTCCATTTTAAAAACGAGAAAGTTAAAAAACATATTTACAAATAATATTGCATGTTTTATATAATGCAGAAATAAATTACATACATAATGACAAACTTAGAATGATGGTGTATAAAATCAAATACAAGCCCTCTAAAATATATAAAATACTACTTACTTTTTTAAATTGTTTTACTTGTATCACAAATTTTTTTGTAACACAAAATGAACAAGCTATTACAAAGGTGAACTGCAGACTGAGTATAACAGAATGGATTCGTTCATTAAATATGCAGGCTGGTATGACGTAACTCGACTGGAAATTATCGAGAATTGCAAGCTAAAGCTTGTTTGTACACACGTGCACTGGATATTGCGACTGTGAAAACGCTGAATCGTGAGAGAATGCTAAAAAGGAATGTAATAATATCCGCTAAAGTTCTCGTTAGCAGTATTTCGCATCATATTATGTCCAGCCGTATCATTCTATATGACTAACAAGCTGATTCTTGAAAAAAATTGTTGCACGTGTTTCCGACGACCGTGTGAGAAATGTTAAAAGGAAATGCACATCCGCTGGTTGGAATATTTATAAAGATTTATAAGTTTAATTATATAATATACCAAGGTACTCGCAAGTTACTAGTAATATATAAATTGAAAAATCAACGAATTTTTGCTATTACACTATTCGTTGTGGATAAAATATATACCAGGTTGATTAAAAATTACTCGTAAAATATAAATTGAGAAAATTTAAAAGTTCTTAGAAACACGTAAAAAAGAAATGTTGTACATAAAATGATAGAAAATGTGTGAAATATCTAAAATACAAACACGTAAGGCAGAAAGCATGGACAATAATGATAGAAAATGTATAAAATATAACTGCTGTACATAAAATGATAGAAAATGTATAAAATATCTAACATGGAATCACGCAAGAAAGAAATGCTGTACATAAAAATGTATGAAATATCTGACATAGAAACACGTAAGAGAGAAAGCATGGACAATAATGATGGAAAATGTATAAAATATCGAATAAAAATTAAGAAGTACTGGAAAGGATGATAGAAAATGTATAAAATATCTAACATAGAAACACGTAAGAATGAAAGCATGGACAATAATGATGTAAAATGTAGAAAATATCTGACATAGGAACACGTAAGAAAGAAATGCTGTACATAAAATGACAGAAAATGTGTAAAATATCTGACATACAATCACGTAGGGCAGAATGCATGGACAATAATGATAGAAAATGTATAAAATATAACTGCTGTATATAAAATGATAGAAAAAATCTGACATAGAAACACGTAAGGCAGAAAGCATCGGCAATAATGGTAAAAAAAAGTGTATAAAATATCTGACATAAAAACATCTAAGGCAGAAAGCATGGACAATATTGATGGAAAATGTATAAAATATCTGACATAGAAACATGTAAGACAGAAAAGCTATACATAAAATGATAGAAAAATGTATAAAATATCTAACATAGAAACACGTAAGAATGAAAGCATGGACAATAATGATGTAAAATGTATAAAATATCTGACATAGGAACACGTATGAAAGTAAATGTCTAAAATATATGACATAGAAACACGTAAGGCAGAAAGCATGGGTAATAATGAAGGATTTACATGTAAAATTTGCTGAATAGAGAATAATTATATGTCGAAACCGGCAGAGTCTAACATATTATTCAATTGCCAACAATGAGCATAGATGTAAACAACAAAAAATCTTTATTATCCCATCACAAACATCGCTAACACTGAATATTACCAACTGGCAAAGGTCTACTCGGATGGTGTTACGATGAAAAAAGGAGTGTGTAAAAGTAAATCGACGTCGGCATATTGTAAGGTTACTCTAGAGTTCAAATACGACAAAAAAAAATGGTTATTGCTGTAATACAGATGCTAGGATATAAATAAAAGTAATGTTTAAAGTATTTGTTTTTTTTTGTTTATAACTCAGTTGTTGAAATGACCTATTGTAATTACGAAGAAAATGTTCTAATAGAATACCTGCGGGAACACTTTACAACAATATTTTTAACAAAATATGGTGTGTACAAAAATATTATTCAGCAAAAGGGTGAGAATTTTAAACGTAATACGAGAAAATTAAACATATTGACAAATAATATTGCATGTTTTAAATAATGCTGAAATAAATAAACAATATGACAAACTTAGAATGATGGTGTAAAAAATCAAATTCGAGCCTTTCAAAATATATAAAATAGTACTCACTTTTTAATTTTTATTTGTAGCACAAACACCAAACGAACACGCTATCACAAAGGTTAACTGCACACTGCGAGTATAGAAATGTATTCGTTCATTAAATAGGCAGGCTGGTATGACGTAACTCGACTGGAAATTACCGAGAATTGCAAGATCAAGCTTGTTACACGTGCACCGGATATTATATTGCGAACTTCTCGATGTGGGAACGAAAATAGCGATTGGAATTCAATTACATCCGGTGACGTCAGATAGCAAACAACACATTTTCTTTATAATGTAATATTTCAAGGAATTATTATGATGTATAAAAACTTTTATTAGTAATTATACCGGGGGTAATTAAACATTATGAAGTAAAACTAATTTTAGCGTTATTAATGAATATATAGTAACATACAAGATATATGATACTACTAATATTATTATATATGCTGTAATATACATGTTAATTTATTGATATGAAGAAGGCCTCTGACTAAGCATTAAATAAACAAACCGCCGAATCCATACATACGACACATCCAAGGAAAGTAGGATGATATTATGAATACATTGAGATATAAAAATAGATATGGAGACTGCTAAAAGAGCGCTACATACTATATTGATTATTCATGAAAGTATAGCAACATATGTGACATCATATAATACAATGGACGGCAATAGACACACTATAAGGTAAATTTGTATTTATTGACCTAAAGAAGGCGTCTGACGTAGTAAAAAACAAAGAACCAGTCGAATCCTAACATGTGACACATCAAATGAAAGAGGAAAATTTAACGAATATGTTAAGATAGAAAAACAAAATATAATGAATACTAAAAAAGGCACTATACACTATCTTTGATATTAATGACAGTATAGTGACATATGTGACATCATATGATACTATGTACGATAATAGAAACACTATAAAGTAAATTTGCATTTATTGGCCTAACGAAGGCGTCTGACGCAGTAAAAAACAAACAGCCAGTCGAATCCTAACATGTGATACATTAAATGAAAGGGGAAGATTTAACGAATATACCAAGATAGAAAAACAAAACATATTGAATACTAAAAAGGCACTATACACTATCTTTGCTATTAATGAACTTATAGCGACATACGTCATACAATATGATGCTATGGACGATAATAGACACACTATAATATCAATTTACATTTATTGACCTAAAGAAGGCGTCTGACACACTAAAACAAACATCCAGTCGAAACCTAACATGTGACACATCAAATGAAAGGGGAAGAGCTAACAAATATATTATGATAGAAAAACAAAACATGACCACTAATAAAAGGGCACGGTACACCATTTTTAATAATAATAAAATTATAGTGAAATACGTTATATAATAGGGTACTACTGATGGTAATAGATTTATCCTATAAGACAAATTTTAATTTATTGACTCGAAGAAGACCTATGACTGAGTATAAAATAAAGTTATAATTAAACGTTGAAAAAGCGATGAAAAGCGATCACTTTTCATCGTTTTACATCGTTTTTTTAACATTTTTAAAAAATTTCTATTTATCAATGATTTTACATGTCTCTATATGGGATCAACAAGTGCGTAAAACGATGAAAAGCGACAGTTTTTTCATCGCTTTTACCACGTCACGCCCCCGTCAAATGTCAACGTAATTAAGTTTAGACAGAGTTTCGATAGGTAATTTATTAGGTTAACTCGTGTCACACGTCACGTCAAAACGTCACTTTTGCGTCCAAACGTCACGTTTTAACATCAAAATGTCACCCACCACATATCATGTATAAACGGCACATTTTTACATGAAGACATCACGCGTCACGTCAAAACGTCACGAATCACGTCAAAAACGTCACGTTTTAAAGTCAACACGTCACACCTTACATATGGATAACACGGGAGTAAAGCGTCTCTTCGTCTCTTGAGTAAAGTTAGCGATGGTTGAGCGATGGTTAATTTATTAGGTTAGGTCGGGTCGCTTCGCGGCACTATGTCAGATATTTTATACATTTTACATCATTATTGTCCATGCTTTCATTCTTACGTGTTTCTATGTTAGATATTTTATACATTTTTCTATCATTTTATGTATAGCTTTTCTGTCTTACATGTTTCTATGTCAGATATTTTATACATTTTCCATCGATGTTGTCCATGCTTTCTGCCTTGGATGTTTTTATGTCAGATATTTTATACACTTTTCTTTACCATTATTGCCGATGCTTTCTGCCTTACGTGTTTCTATGTCAGATTTTTTCTATCATTTTATATACAGCAGTTATATTTTATACATTTTCTATCATTATTGTCCATGCATTCTGCCCTACGTGATTGTATGTCAGATATTTTACACATTTTCTGTCATTTTATGTACAGCATTTCTTTCTTACGTGTTCCTATGTCAGATATTTTCTACATTTTACATCATTATTGTCCATGCTTTCATTCTTACGTGTTTCTATGTTAGATATTTTATACATTTTCTATCATCCTTTCCAGTACTTCTTAATTTTTATTCGATATTTTATACATTTTCCATCATTATTGTCCATGCTTTCTCTCTTACGTGTTTCTATGTCAGATATTTCATACATTTTTATGTACAGCATTTCTTTCTTACGTGATTCCATGTTAGATATTTTATACATTTTCTATCATTTTATGTACAGCAGTTATATTTTATACATTTTCTATTATTATTGTCCATGCTTTCTGCCTTACGTGTTTGTATTTTAGATATTTCACACATTTTCTATCATTTTATGTACAACATTTGTTTTTTACGTGTTTCTAAGAACTTTTAAATTTTCTCAATTTATATTTTACGAGTAATTTTTAATCAACCTGGTATATATTTTATCCACAACGAATAGTTTAATAGCAAAAATTCGTTGATTTTTCAATTTATATATTACTAGTAACTTGCGAGTACCTTCGTATATTATATAATTAAACTTATAAATCTTTATAAATATTCCAACCAGCGGATGTGCATTTCCTTTTAACATTTCTCACACGGTCGTCGGAAACACGTGCAACAATTTTTTTCAAGAATCAGCTTGTTAGTCATATAGAATGATACGGCTGGACATAATATGATGCGAAATACTGCTAACGAGAACTTTAGCGGATATTATTACATTCCTTTTTAGCATTCTCTCACGATTCAGCGTTTTCACAGTCGACAATATCCAGTGCACGTGTGTACAAACAAGCTTCAGCTTGCAATTCTCGATAATTTCCAGTCGAGTTACGTCATACCAGCCTGCATATTTAATGAACGAATCCATTCTGTTATACTCAGTCTGCAGTTCACCTTTGTAATAACGTGTTCGTTTTGTGTTACAAAAAAATTTGTGATACAAGTAAAACAATTTAAAAAAGTAAGTAATATTTTATATATTTTAGAGGGCTTGTATTTGATTTTATACACCATCATTTTAAGTTTGTCATTATGTATGTAATTTATTTCTGCATTATTTAAAACATGCAATATTATTTGTAAATATGTTTTTTAACTTTCTCGTTTTTAAAATGGAACATTGCATTTCACAAATAATAAAGTAATTGTTGATTAAAAAAATAGAGACATACAAAAAAATATTTTAAAATGTTGGTTTTATACCACATCTGTTATCCATTATTTTTTCCAAGTTTTTCATATTGTTTATTAATTTATGTATTATTTAAAACATGCAATTTTATACATTTTCTATCATTATTATCCATGCTTTCTGCCTTACGTGTTTTTATGTCAGATATTTTATACATTTTCATTCATTATTGTCCATGCTTTCTGCCTTATGTCAGGTATTTCATACATTTTTCTGTACAGCATTTCTTTCTTACGTGTTTCTACGTCAGATATTTTATACATTTTCCATCATTTTATGTACAGCTTTTCTGTCTTACATGTTTCTATGTCAGATATTTTATACATTTTCTATCATTATTGTCCATGATTTCTGCCTTACGTGTTTGTATTTCAGATATTTCACACATTTTCTATCATTTTATGTACAGCGTTTATTTTTACGTGTTTCTATGTCGGATATTTTATACATTTTCCATCATTATTGTCCATGCTTTCTGTCTTACATGGTTCTATATCAGATATTTTATACAAGTTTTTCTATCATTTCATGTACATCATTTCTGTCTTAGAGTTGCAGTAGCGTATTGTGGTAGTCATGTCTTTACTCGATGGCTGAGTTTTTCTTTTATATAACATAATATATTTACTTTCAATTTTCACATCCAAAGTATATACTCTAAAACTATATATACTCTATAATTATATGTACTCTAAAAATGTATTTAATTTAATTTTTCTTTGTTAATACACCTGAAATATTTTAACGTTGAATATTTGATGGTCCTTTACGGAGTATAAAAAGGATGGTCGACATTTTCCTGCACGGATTCACGCTTGTGTACCTTCACGAAGGGAGTTGTACTTAAACCTATTAGTTTAAGGGTTTAAACCTATTAGTTTAACCCCTTAAACCGTGAGACGGGACCTGCAAAGTGCGCTGTCAACTATGGTTAGGTATATACAGTGCATTCCGTATGTTTTATAAACATGATCAGGGGAAATTGTTGCCTGATGGCTATCGAAGAACCGTCTATGACCAACATATATTCTTACAGAGACCAATGTTCATTATATACTTTAAAACAATAAATTACTTGCTCGTCGTAGATAAACTATAGTATGCACATATTTACGCTTTCCTTTCACCTTTCATTTAACGCCTTGTACGTCAAAATCGGATAAATAACAACGAAGATATATTGTAATGGTCTTTCGGCACGTTAGTTTGTTTGAACATAATTTATGGATGGTAATCATTCGTTGGTTAATCTGCGTCATAATTGGATTATATCTGAATATCATTGTAAAATGGTAATTGTTGTAGATAAAATATAATATCCATCAAATCGAAAAATAGTCATCTTGGAGATTTATGTATGGTAGTGGATATGTAGATAAGACTCTTGACTAATTATATGTTCAGATGAGATCTGTGTGTATTAGTGAGTGTTCAGCGGAGACTCTTGTCGAATTGCACGTTCAGTGGAGATTTGTGTATAGTAGTGGTCGTTCAGATGTGGCTTGTAGAGAACGTTTAGGTCCTTGTCGGTTTGTGATCATCCAACTCATATCTATGTCAAGTAATATACGTTAGTTGTTTGAACATAGTGGAAGAATGGTAAATTCGTTTTTAGTCCTCGTTATAATTGGATTATATCTGAATATCGTTGTAAAATAGTAATTGTTGTAGATAAAATATATCATGCAATAAAACGTTATCGCATACCAATAATCGTATTTGTGAGTTGTGTATAGTAGTTACTGTTCGGAGGATACTTGTAATGACTGCTCAGATGAGATTTATAGATTTATGTATAGTAGTTGATGACCTACATTTCCGTCTTTCCTGTTGTGTCCAATATAATACTTTTTTTTATTATTTTGTTGTCGCCCATTCTGTGGACGTGTCCATACCAGTGTAGTTGTGATGTCCTTCGTTATTCTGTGATTAACTCACATAATTTCTTGCGATTCTTTCATTTCTTACTCTGACAAATTTCGTTTTTTTTTTTCGACAGATTTTATTTAGCGATTGTTCTGTCCTATCTTAAGTCTAGTATACAACTGTTATACGTCTGATATGAGTTAGAACGCGTCTGCTATACATCTCATATGCGTTAGATAGTGTCAGGTATACGTCTGCTATATGTTCGATCGCGTTAGATATCTGTTACAGTTCGTTTACAGTTAGGGTACGTTACATGTTGTTGTCCGAAGTTTAAAATTGCTAAACATCGATAGGTTACCTGTGAATTATTTTCTAGTCATTCTGATGCGATATACCCATCGTATGTCCTTTGAGAATATCACGTTTTTCTATATTCTATTACCTATTCCGTTATTACAGAGTACAGTGTGGTAGACTGAAATAAATGTGGAAGAAATAAAGCACGATATGTTGTTTATATGTTTATTTCGATTTTATTATGGATATCTAAACATTACAGTATAATTCATTATTCCATGATTAACACATTTACATTTACCAAACAACCGTTCCGATTCTTTGTTGGAGCAAAATGCTGTAAATTGGTTATTTTTCTTTACATGTTCTATAAGTTTGCATGCGTATCCTCTTTTTCGATGATGAGGTAATGTATATACGTAATCTAATACTCTTGGTACATCATGCTGTCTGAGTGGATCAAAGGCGCATTTTGATAATAGAACAAATGATACTGGTTCTTCGCTGATATAAAAGATATAGCAGGTAATCTCTGTGTTTGTCATCCATTGATCAATAAGTATGTCATCTAAATTTAAGCGTTTTATTTTTCTGACTGCGTTCGGACCTCTGAACAACTTGATTTTATCCATGTTACTTCTTAGAAGGCTTGATACATACTGAATTTTATTCAATCATGTAACCTCTATCAGGTCGACTTTTATCCCACACGACTGCGCGCCTCGTGGTGGAATCTCTTTGGTCATGACTTCATTCTCATTGTGTTGAGGGGCGTTTACATGTTACCATTCAGGCGTTTACTTACCGTTCCTATGTCATCAGTGGTCGATACATGTTGGGGTGTGGTGCATGAGGGTACATATTGGTTAGGGCCTGGTGATACGAGAATACGTAACACCACGGTTTGGGACGTTTACATGTCATCATTGGGCGTTGACATGTCACCATTCAGGCGTTTACTTGTGGATGTTCCTATACCACCATTGGTCGATTGTTTCGATGAACTGTAATGTACGTGAAATCCCCTTCTAAATAGGTCCAATAGCAACAAAGATATGATTTAGCGTCGTTTTCACAATGTTGTCATGTTTGTTTCTCTGTTAGCCTCAATGACTACTCTCTTTTCCTTCAACGTCTATTATGCTAAAATTCGATCAATAGCAACAAAGATCCGATATAGTGCCATTTTGACAATGTCTTTATCTTTGGTTTTATGATAACATATTTTGATATCTTCTCCTCTTTCCAATGAGCCCTCATTCTCGAAGATCGGACCAATAGAAACGAAGATATGGTGTAGTGCCTTTTTGGCAATGTCTTGTCTTTGTTTTTGTGTAAAAGTATTGGATATCCCCTCCTCTTTTATTTAACGTGTTACACGTAGTAATCTGACTAATAACAACAGAGAAACGATATAGTGCCGTTTTGGCATTGTCTTTGCGTTTGTTTTTTTGTCTTAACATATTCGTTACCACCTCCCAATTCCATCGATACCTTGCACGTTGTTGTACGTTGAGCTGTTTAGGCTTTACAAGCTTAGTGTCCTTTTGGCAATGACGTCATCTTTATTTTCATTTCAACATATTCGTTTGCCACTCCCCTTTCCATCGATACCTTACACATTGTTATACGTTGAGCCGTTTAGACGCTACAAGCTTAGTGTTCTTTTGGCAATGACGCCATCTTTGTTTTTTTTTGCTTTAACGTATTCGTTACCTCCTCCCCTTTCCAACGATACCTCACACGTCACGATGTTGGACATTCCTATTCTTTTCATTTCCGGCGATAGCCGCTGCTGAACGTTATATTCATTTGATATCTCATACGTAGCAATCGGACCAATAGACCCTGAGATACGTTATAGTGCCGTTTTGGCATTGATTTTGTTGCTTGTTTTTCATCTCCATGTATTCATTACCCCCTCCTCTTTCATTTGACGCCTGATACGTTGCAATCGGATCAATAGACCCGGAGATACGTTATAGTGTCTTTTTGACATTGATTTTGTTTTTTGTTTTCATCTTGATGTATTCATTATTCTCTCACCTTTCGTTCGACACCTCATACGTTGCAATCGGACCAATATACCCGGAGATACGTTATATTGTCGTTTTGACTATGCTGCCATCTTTGTTTTTTCTCTCTATGTGTTCCCCGTCCCCTTCCCGTTCGTTTGACACCTCATACGTCGCGATCCGACGAGCCAACGCACCCTTTTTCCAACAACCCCTGTTACGCTTTAAAAGAATTGACGCTATTTTCAAGTTTGAACGATACGAAAAGAAGAAGAATTCACGCTATCTTCACGTTTGGACGATTTTTCACAAAAGAAGAAGAATTAACGCAATTTTCATGTATCGACGACACCTCAAGTACCCCCGCCCTCCTCGCCCGGTCCCTCTCGCCCCCTTGCCCTACCGGCCCCCACCCCGTAGCCAAAACAGTATTACCCATAGCTGCGCGAAACCCGTTGCGCGTACGGTTCCAACAATATCTCACACGTCACGATCCGATGAGCCGTCACGCCTCCACCACAAAAAGAGCCAAAAACGAGCAGAATGGACCTTAGATTTTCTTATGGAGATTTACATGGGAAAATGACCGATTTTGTTCCCGAACCTGTGCTGCCTAATTACTCTCTTCTTCTTTAAGTTTCTTTTCAGCTGCAGTTTTCCCTGGATTTGGGTTCGGTAGCGGGTAAACGTTTGAAAACGACGAGTATCTTCTGGAGACTCTCCCACTAATCCACTGAATGCGCCACTTAAGAGTTGTCACTCCCGAAGGTACTTTTTAAAAAGGCCCTTTTAAAGGTACAACTAACAGAGTTACAGCACTTTATTTAATATAATTACAACTGACTTTAAAATAAAAATTTACAGTATTTATAAGAAATTAATTTATGACGACCTGTCTGCAATATGTGTCGAAACTGCTTATCGGCTGGACTATTAAACTGCAATACCGCTGACAATCGGGGTTAATGTATCGTAATTTGCACGTATCGAGGAGGTGATTCTGATGTCTGAAGGCCTGTCTCCGAGACAGTATGGTTTCTGCCAGGGCAAAAGTACAGTGGATGCGGTGACTGATGTGCTTCGGGCGGCATGGGGAATTAGGATTGATCACCTATGGGCCATCCTGGTACATTTTGATGTCCGACATGCTTTTAATACAGTGCAGTAGGGTCACATAATGAGCTCTTTGGAAGCAAGGAACTGTCCTTGCAGTAGGGTCACGTAATGAGCTCTTTGGAAGCAAGGAACTGTCCTGGATATCTGAAGAACGTGGTTGTTGATTATTTTTCGAGAGGAAGATTGTGGGGAAAAATATTGTGATAGTGGATGTAACAGTCGGACCCGTCCTGGGTCCGACGCTGTGGAACCTGGCGTATGACGGGGTCTTAAACTGCGAATATGGGGAGAGAGTTACTTCCTTCGCATTCACGGACGACCTTGCTATGCTGGTGGCGGCACTGGACAAGGAGGAACTCTTGCTTCGGATTACGGGTACGTGTATCCTCTTTGAGGATTGGATGGATGAGCATGATCTTTCTCCCGCGGAAGACAAGACGGAGGCTGTAGTACTCAAAAGCTACAGAAAGAGAGACCAGTGTTGTATATGAGTGTGCGGGAGCGAGTGTAATGCCCACAAAGTACTTTAAGTCCAACAGAGTTTGAGTTGAGCGGAACATTTGAGGGGGTTGACCAGCTAAGCTATCTAGAGAATGGCTGCGCCATCAAGTGTTGTTCAGTCTGTCGTTCTCTACTGTTCAATCACCTTAATTTGTAATCTCACATTATTCTTAACTTCTTAATATTTTATAGTTTCACCGTATATAATTGAAACATTGTGAAACATATCGAGTAACATTTTAATAATTAGAGTCCATTCAACCTGAAAACTGCAAACTTAATAAATTGCCAAATAAAATAATATATTTTCTAATTGAACTTCGTAAGTGTTGCAATAACGGCCGAGATTGAATTGTATTGTAATCTCATAGTTCAAAGTTTGTTACTATGATAGAAGCATTGACTTCTGTGCTGAGGTATACATTATTTGTGAAATTATAAATTGAGAATTTGAGCTCATTCCAGCGCAGTCTATTATAGAAAGTACCTAACCAACAACTAGAGTGCAATTACCAGTAGATGTCAATAAAACTATAATTTTTACTCCACACTTCAACCATTTATTTACCATCGTCGATCGAGAAGAATTGGATAAAGAGGCATTAGAAAACAATTCGATCTTGATATTTACATCGAATTGTCCATTGGTCCTTCGACAAAACAACATCAAAAGGACGTTAATTGGATTGGAGCTTCGAAGGAGACGAGCCTTAGCGACCTAAATAGCTGTTTCCCAGTACCGTACAAGTTCGACGATCGAATTAGAAGTGTGGAGAAAAGAAAAAATAAAACAAAGACCAGAAAGCACCGACATTAGAAATAGGAGCCTTACGAAAGACTTTGAGCACCAGAGAACCTGAATAGCGGTCCTTAAGTCTACTTTTCTAGCAGTGTGGAGGTGAAAAATTCAGCGGCATCCAGAGATCCAGCTCTAAAAAGGAAGTTCCAGTTCCAATTGCAGTTCTAAGAAGGAAGCAGGAACATGCAAGTGAACATCGGGATAAAACTGTAAGTTTTTGAATATTTATTATCATTAAGAGCAGTGCATTTTTTTATAAATTAAAAAGATTAAAGAAACTTAAGCTTCAAATTTTTACTAATACTTAATTGAAATATTTTATTCTGCATACCTTTTTACGTAAAATAGTAATATTTTGTCTACTGCTAATTCAAATCTAATATTTTGATTATTTTGATATTAATTATATTCGATAATTTTGATTCTTTTAATTTGAAATTCTTGAAACATTTAATTTTCATAATATCGTGACATACATAACAAAAAGTTATTTTCATAAACATTTTGAATTCATTTAATTCCACATAATATATCGTATTTGCATTTTTTGTATAAAAAACTTATTTCTCTGGTTACAAGTGATATTATTAAGTTTTTTAAATTGTACAATTAAATGTGTCAATAAGGTTGAATTTATTGCGTTGTTGTGTAAGGTAATCTTGCTGAGACTTTAAAAGTTGAATTTAGGTCAAACTTATATACTTACGTAGTCAAAATGCAGAGATTATATACAGAACAAGAAAAACTAGGTCAAGAAATAACTAAGTTTTTGAATAACTTAAAAAAATTAAAGAAAGAAAAACGTACGAGAGAATACCTAAACATAAAAAAAACAGACACTGGAGAAACTGTGGAGCGACTTTTAATTTCAAAACACAGAAATTGTAGAAAAGGGTTCAAAAGATGATAAATAATTTACATCTAACTTTTACGAACAGGTACAAAAAAATATGAAGAAACCAAAAAGACTTTAGAGGAATTTATTAAAAATTCATACAAGTTTTCGACAAAAATTAGAGAAGTAGAAATTAGGATGGAAAAACTCATTTATTCGAAGATGACGAAAACGATGAAGATTTACAAGAGGATTAAAACCAAGAGGTACAAAAAATAGATGCTTTAATAATGGAAATAACTGTGGACAATGAACAGGATGCACTAGAAGAAGGTGAAATAGAAAGGTTTTATGTAATGAAAAAAGGATGCGGTCAATCATAAAAGAAAATAAGACATTGGAGGCAGAAGGATGCAAGAAAGAAAAATAATATTACCCCAAGTGAAGTTACCCTGTTTTGAGGAAAGGTATGAATCCTGGGTAACATTCTATTACATTTTTAAACGTTTGATACATGAGAATAACCAACCATCAAATATGGAAAAAATGCCGTATCTGAAGACAAGCCTCCGAGGAGAAGCAAGTAGAATAATACAACATTTAAACACAACAGAAACAAACTAAAGTGCTGCCAGGAAAATATTGTAAGATCGTTACGATAATCCAAGGATGAATCTATTTATATTAATAGATACTTTAGGCTACGGAGATAAAAGAAGCGCCAGCAAAGGCGCTGAAAACGTTACATGATTCTTTCTACAAATGCTTAAAAGCGAATAGTGGACTATATAGCTATATAGGCATTTTAAAGTGGGACTCAGAAACCAGGAGATTATATGAAACGTCAATTCAAGGCAGTAGGGACATTCCGACATATAAGTCAACACAGGAATTAGTACAAAGAAGAATCCAGACATTGGAGATGTTGGAAACAGAAAGGAAAGGAATAGATCACAGACAACAGGTAAAGAAGAAGATAACCTGTGTGGTGTGTCATCAAGAACATAAACTGTTTAAATGTACAAGGTTTCTAAGTCTACAAGTACGTCAAAGAAACAAAATCGCAAAGGAAAAGCAATTGTATATGAACTGAGTGGACTGTATATTATTTTTATTTGGTCGAATTAAAATGCCCCCGGTCTTGAAAGGGCCACCTTTCAATCTTGAATTGGTAGTGGGCAAATTTTTGGAAAAGCTCGACGAATGACACCAGTTGCAGTTCGGATCGATGCCACTCGACAAATTCCATCCTTTCCAGGATGTAACTCCAGAACACGACCCAGTCTCCATTTCAAGGGATTGATATTATCCTCCTTCACGAGTACCATGGAGCCTTGTGATAAAGTTCTCTGCGTATTTTTCCATTTAACCCTCTGCTGTAATTCGGATATATATTCTTTCGACCATCGTCGCCAGAAGTTCTGTCGCATTCTGTTTCAGGAGTTGGAAACGAGAAAGTCTTCCAGTAGGTAAATCTGTGATGTCGGGTTCTGGTGTTTCTATTAACGGTTGGCCGATGAGAAAGTGAGCATGAGTTAACGGATTTTCATCGTTAGGATCGAAAGAAAGTGGTGAGAGGGGTCGGGAATTTAAAATCGCTTCGATCTGTGCAAAAACTGTTGATAATTCTTCAAATGTTAGAATATTATTACCTACAACTCGCTTTAAATGATTTTTGCTTGATTTAATGCCTGCCTCCCAGAGGCCACCGAAATGCGGAGAATGTGCTGGAATAAAGTGCCAATTTATATTTTCGGATAAGCACAACTCCGAAATTTTATTGTGATTTGAAATCAAAAACTTACTCAACACTTGTAGTTCGTGATTCGCGCCAACGAAATTAGTACCATTGTCAGAATATATTTGTTGAGGTTTTCCGCGTCTGCTAATGAATCGTTTTAATGCTAATAAATAAGTATGTGTCGAAAGGTCAGAAACTAGCTCAATATGAACTGCTCTGACAGCAAAACATACAAACAGTGCCATATAACATTTTGAAGTTTTACTGCCTCTACCGTATCGATTTTTAATAATAAAAAGTCCGCCATAATCTACCCCACAAACCTTGAATGGATAACCAGCCTCAAATCGAGTTTTCGGCAAATTACCCATTATAGGACTTGTGTTCTTCGCACTAAATCTGAATCAAGTCACACACTGTCTAACTGTTAATTTAACACAATATTTCTTCCTGATACCGACCAAATGGACTGACGTAAAGAACTAAGCAAAAGTTGTGGGCCGGCATGCATCAATTTTAGATGCTCTGATTTAAAAATTAATTTGGTTAACGGATTGTGTGCCGACACGATAATGGGATGTTTCTTGTCATACGAATAATCTGAATTTGTTAAACGACCACCAACTCTCAATAAACCTTCCTGATCAATAAAAGGATTGAGATTAAGAATTTTGCTTTTAGTATTGATTTCTTGTTTGTCTAATAAATTGTTTATCTCTGCGGTATATGACTCTCTTTGTGATATTTTGAGAAGAAGCTTGTACGCCTTTCTTAATTCTTCAGTATTAAGATGACCATTTGTTCGCCTAGAATCTTTATTTGAGATAATTGAAATGAATCTTAAAACAAAGGCTACTGTTCTAATTAGCTTGCTCAATGAAGAGAAGCGACCTATATCTACTACTGGTTCCAACGCACGTATTAATAATGCATTTGAGGCACACTTTAGTTCAGGCAAGTTCTCTGGACACTTTACCTCTTGAGGCCAATCGCATTCGGATTTGTTCAACCAACTTGGATCAGACCACCACAAATTAGATACTTCCAACTCATATGGACTGATACCGCGTGACACTAAATCTGCGGGATTGTCCTTTGATGAAACGTGCCGCCAATCACAAGAACTAGTTAAAGTTTGTACTTCAACTCTATTAGAGGTAAACGTTTTTAATCGGTGTGGTTCCGTTTTCAACCTACCTAGCACGATTGTGGAATCTGTCCATAAGGTAACTCTTTCAAATGTTGTGTTGTTAAGTGCATCCTTAACAATTGTACATAATTTGGCTAAAACAACAGCTGCGCATAACTCGAGTTTGGGAATCGTAATAGTTTTCAACGGACTTACTTTAGATTTTGCGCATAAAAGCCTAACTGAAACTTAATTAGTTCGAGTGATAGAACGTACGTAGATGCTCCATACGCGCGCTCGGAAGCATCCGAGAAACCATGTAATTGAATTGATCGTACTTTTGGTAATGTTACGTGCCGTGGAATAATTAATGAATTAAGTTTAGGAATCTCGGATTTGAACTTAAGCCATTCACCATGTAACGGCTGAGGAACTGATTCGTCCCAACTTAATCGCTCCAGCCAAAGCTTTTGGAGTATAATCTTCGTTTTAATAATACAAGGCGCTAAAAGGCCTAGTGGATCAAATATTTGACCCACAGCCGAAAGAATGATTCTTTTAGTTACACGACCGTCTATAGCATTTGGTTCAATTTTAAACGTCAAAGAATCAGAATCGCATGACCAACCGAGGCCTAATGTTTTTGTGTGTTGATCTTCACTGAATCGAACCGTCTTCTGTGAAGGTACGTCGCCCTTTATTATTTTAAGTATCGTATCGCTATTTGAGTGCCATTTTCGCAATTTAAAACACCCTTCAGATAAAATTTTTGAAATACCCACGCCTAAACTCACCGCTTCTTGAATAGAATCAGCACCCGTAATTAAATCGTCTACGTATATATCGTTTTTAATTATTTGAGATAAATCTGGTCTGTTCCCTTCACAATTTAAGGCTAGCTCCACGATGCAACGAATCGCTAGAAAAGGCGCTAAAGCAGTACCATACGTAACCGTGTTTAATTCGTATATTTCTTATTCCTCGTTGAGATTACTACGCCAAAATATTCGTTGCAACGATCGCTCTTTCGGATTAATCATTACTTGCCAATACATTTTCTCGATATCGGCTGTTATCACGAATGCATGCATTCGAAATCTTAAGAGTATTGACAAAAGACTACTTTGTATTGTTGGGCCTACTATTTGTAGGTCATTGAGTGATAAACCTGTGGATGTGGCAGCCGAAGCATCGAAGACAACACGAAGCTTTGTAGTAACAGATTCCTCTCGAAGTACTCTATGGTGTGGCAAGTAATAGTGAATAGCATTTGTATTCAATTTATTTACTTTGGTTATATGATCTAACGCTTTGTATTCATTCATAAAATCAACATATTTTTTACGTAAATCCGAATTATGCTTAAGTTTTCGTTCTAATGATAAAAATCGCCTTCGCGCTTGTTCTTCCGAATCGCCTAATTCATCTGTACTCGTTTTAAACGGAATAGATACTACGAATCTGCCCGTTTCTACATCGCGTTTCTTATTTTCAATAAAATGTTGTTCGCATGACGCTTCTTCTTCCGATATTGCGGGGTTTACACCGCATTATTCTAATAACCAGAATTTCTCTAGTTGTTTTTGAATCTCACCATTTAAAGACAGATTGCAGTGAGATACATTCGAATTTTCTGTAATGTTTCCAGAAATTATCCATCCAAAAGAAGTTTTTTGTAATACTGGCTGATCTGATCCTAGACGTATTTGTCCAATTTGCATCAATTTCCAAAATAAATTTGCTCCAATGAGCAAGTCTATGGGACCTGGTTTGTAGAATTCTGGATCAGCAAGGATTATATTTTTTGGAATATTTAACCTATTGATATTAACAATAGTGGTTGATTGGATTCCAGTAATTTCGTTTATGATAAGACATGATAATTTCACAGAATATGCACTATGTAGCGACTCGACAGAAATATCGCATTTTTTCTTAATCTGGGATTTGCTACTATTAAGACCTACCACGGCCATATTCATATTTTCTGTTTCGAGATTAAGTATATCGCATAAATTTGATGAAATAAAACTAGATTGGGAACCTGAATCTAGCAACGCGCGTACGGTATGAGGTTTATTAAATTTATCAATTACTTGTACCAAAGCTGTGGCACGTAAAACGTTTTCCTGAGAAATATTTGAACAAGTTAGAGATACATTTGAGTTCTCTGTGGTATTATTTTCGCGTCTACTGTATTCGTTATTTTGTATATGTAATATCGTATTGTGTCTACCGTTACATTTTCTGAAGTTGCTTAATCTGCAAACCGTATTTATGTGACCAGGTCGTAAACAATTTATACATAATCTAAGTCTTTTCGCATGCGTATTTCTTTCTGCTGGGGAAAGTTTAAGAAATTCTGCACAGTTTCGAATATAATGATTTTGTTTGCAGAAAGCACAAGTCATGTTATTTCCCGAACGTATTATTGTTCCTTAAAGAAACATTTTCCGTATTGACAAAGGATTAAGATATTCTGGATTGTTTTTTATGAAAAGAAGAGGTATTTCCTGAAGATGTATCGCGTTTAGATTCTATTGTTTCCAGCAAATCAGCCTTTGATTTTAAAAATGTTTTTAAATCTCGCACTGTTGGATATTTCATTTTCGATCTAAATTCTTCCCACTCTCGCGCTGTTTTATTGTCCAACTTAGAAGTTACTATGTAAATTATTAAAGTATCCCAATGTTCGGTGGGTTGGTTTAACTGTTTTAATGCTTTTAAGTGTTTTGAAATAGAATCTATCAAAAACCGTAATATTTTTGACGACTCACATGTTGTATTATCTAAATTAAATAATGCTTTTACATGATTATGAACAAAAAGTCTTTCGTTATTATAGCGTTCACAAAGCAAATTCCACGCTACAATTTAATTTGACTCGCTAAACTCAATTGATGCTATTACTTCGGACGCGCAAGCTGTGATAGTGAAGATTTAAGATAATGAAACTTTTGAAAATTCCGTAGTGCACTGTTTGTATGTATTAACGAGCTAAAAGTCTCGTGAAATTCCAACCAATCTTCATGACTACCACTAAATTTCGGTACCTCAAC
Organism: Diabrotica undecimpunctata; assembly: GCF_040954645.1. Classification (NCBI taxonomy): domain Eukaryota; kingdom Metazoa; phylum Arthropoda; class Insecta; order Coleoptera; family Chrysomelidae; genus Diabrotica; species Diabrotica undecimpunctata. The sequence continues at coordinate 80,128,408 of NC_092809.1, read as the reverse complement.
TGGCGGAAGACGAAACCCATTAAAATCGTTTACTTGACTACCCGATGCATTTTCCGAGTATGAACTGTTATTTGACAAATCTGTACTATGCCGAGAAAGTTTAGATTGTAATCGCTTACTTCGGGCCAATTCGCAATAAAAAGATTTCGTAAATTCCTCGCGTTCGGTATAACCAGTTTCTAATTCATCCTCATCAACTAAATCCTCTAACTCTAACTGCGATTCCTCGTAATTTTGTATTATTTTATTCGCTTCTTCGATACGTAAATTTAAATTGTAAATCGCGGCCTCTAAAATACGAATTTCAGACCTTGTCTCCGTTTCCAAATCATTTAAAAAGTTTTTAAAATGGGTTAATTTGGCTTTTACTGCACCCCGTTTTCGTTTTACAATTTTTATTTGCTCTTCGGTATTCATATTTATTTTAGTTATAAATAAAATTATTATTAACTTACTACTAAAAATTAAGAAACGAAAATAAATTCGTATAAATTCTTTCGAAGAATAAATCAAGCAGTATTTACACAAACAGAAATTATTTTGTTTTTTGGAGGAATGAATTCGGTAAAAGGATTTTTGTACTCACTCTTTAAATTCTAGACAACGCCGCTAGCTCTCTGGCGTCAGGCGCCGTCAGGTATACAGCTTGGTTTTGGATGATCTTCTCTTGGTTACACGTGCACTTGCTGTTTAAGTCATCAAAATAAAGAAGTGCTACTTGTAACGGCATTATTATGAGTAGAGGAAGCTCACAATTGATGAGAGTATTGATTGACCAAGGCTCGTAGTCATCATTCATTACGGAGCAGTTCGCTACAAGTCTCTGAATAAAAAGAAAGGCTGTCCATGCTCAGATATCTGGAATTGGCAATGAAGAAAAAAAGAACGTCGAAATGGAGCGTGACATTAAACTTAGAGGCACATTTCAAAAATGAATTTGAAATAAAGACCGAAGCACTTGTACCACAAAAAATAATATAAAATCTACCGGAGAAGATACAGATAAAAGAAAGGAACCATAGAAAATTAGTCCTGGCGGATCCAAATTTTAATGAAACAGGTTCAATAGATATTCTATTAGGTGCCAAGAATATAGTTTGATATTACTGGACGGAGCAGATCGAACAAAGGATGATTTTCTCACCCAAAATACAAAATTGGGTTGGATAATGTCAGGGATAGCACAGCAAGAGAATATCCCTAATATACAAGTACTCAGCGTGATATCTAGACGATAGATGGATGAAGAAAGAAAAAAATACTGGGGGTTAAAAGAAGTAGATCAAAGCAATACTCTTTCAGTAGAAGAAAAAGAGTGTGAAGAATATTATAAAAGAGCCGTAAAAACTAATAACGAATACAAGCCGATTAGGGGACTCAAAACAGCAAGCATATGCGAGACTGCTGCAATTAGAAAAGAAATTTTAAAGAGACAGAAACCTAGAAAAATAGTACAGGAAATTTATGAAGGAATATGAAGACTTAGGTCACATAAAATTGAGTAAAACCGAAACCATAAATAAGCAAGAGTATTACCTTCCTTATCATGCAGTAATAAAAGAGGATAGTACCACAACAAAATGCAAGGCCGTGTTTGACGCTTCCAAATAAGAGTTTAACAGAAATCAGTCTCAATGATATAATGCACTCTGGACCTCATTTGCAACAAGATCTTACATATATATTAATAAATTGGAGGTCGTTCAAAATAGCATATACGGCAGATCTAGAGAAAATGTTTAGGGAAATAAAGATAGCTGAAGAAGATCAAGTTTACCAGAAGATATTATGGAGACAATCTGTAAAAGAACCAATAAAGGAATATCAGTTGTCAACAGTAACATACAACAGAAATTAAAATATCCACTAGCTGCGGAAATTGTTAAATACAACATGTACGTAGACGACGTGCTAGCTGGATCAGAAACGTTGGCTGAAGCTCATCGAGCTCAAACAGAGGTAACAGAAATGTTCAAGAAAGGAGGTTTATGGGAAAGCGCTGTTAAAATTATGAAATATTACTTGAAGGGAGTTATTGGGGATAGTTCGTTAACATACGAGGAGCTGAGCACAGTGCTAGCTCAAATAGAGGCATGCATGAATTTCCGACCTTTATGCGTTAATACGGAAGATAAGGAAAACAGAATAATAGTAACCCCAGGACACTTGTTAATTGGGAGAGAATTAATTCCAAAACCAAATAGGAGGAAGAGTTGAGCACATATACGAATATGCCACAAAGGTGGAGACAGTTAGAAAAGGTAAAAAGAGATTTTTGGAACAGTTGGAGACATGACTACTTGTCAAATCTACAACAGCGATATAAGTTTCAAAAACCCGTAACAAACCTACAAAAATAAGAAGTGGTGATAATAAAGGAGGATGACACCTCGCCGGGGAAATGGCCACTAGTGAAGATAATCGAAACACATCCCGGAGCAGAAAAGTAACTACTCGTCCTATACACAAGTTAATACCAATAGTACGAGATCCCACCTCACGAAAGACAAATAGAACACGTAGTATGTGGAGAGAATTTATGTTTTGCATCCTATTTTTAGTATTTTTGAAGCCATCAAATGCAGATTTGTATAAAATCTATACCCCATCAGATTAAATTCAGACCATCTAAGCGATGTATACAATAGATCAAGGGATATTTAGAAAAAAAACTCATCCAGAAAAGAAAAAAAATTTAGATGGTTAACGAATGATAGATTCAATAGTAGAAACGATGGCAGATATCTGTAAGACAAGCAATATAATAAATTGTGATTCACTATCGAGCCAGCTAAAAGAGGAACAAGAACGGGCAAAAATAATAAGTCGAGCATCAGATCTGGAAGTTAAAAGAAGGCCGAAGAGAGGTCTTCTAGGAACAGTCCTCACATCAGTATTTGGGGTAAATGATGAAGTATACACGGACATAGATTCCTTGGTTTAAATAGGTTCCGAGAAGCATTGACAAACAGAACTAAGGAAATATCTAAAGGCCTAAGTGATGTCTAATATAGAGCTGACACATTAGATTAAGAGTACATACGACTTAAAGTGCAAGCGACTTATAACCGTGCAATGGAATATGCAAAAAAATATACGAATACATACGAAAAAATATTCAATCTTTATTGCAATTATAAACGCTTTATAGATATTATAAAACCCGAATAATTAAAATCAATTATTTAGAATGCTACAAGGTTCCTTCCTCAAGGAGTAGATATAAGAAGGCAGCCAATAATAGATACGGTTGTACAAAATGAAGAAGCAGACATCGTCATTATTGGCTATTTCCTAATAACTGACAACACTAGATACAACCTACTGAGAGTCACAGCTCTTCTGTTGTCTGTGAGAGGTGGTATTGTGCGTTCGTTGTTGGTCGTAAGAAATCTACTTGCAGTAGATTACCATAAATTATACTATTTTGAAGTGACCTATAAAGATAAAGGAAGCTGTATAAAATTAAACAAACGAGAGTTGGCATGATCACCAATGGGAATGATTAATATGTGTACAACTCGAGTGTAATTATCAGTAGCTGTCAACAAAACTATAATGTTTACTCCACACTTTAAGCATTGGCATGTTCACCAATGGGAATGATTAATATTATACCCAGCCAAACTGTATCTTAAATGAATTATATGATAGAACTACCATCACCTGAAATATAATAGAGTACACGATAAAGGAAGCCAGTTGGTTGTAAATGCGCACACCGAACCTCTGGCTAGTCATTCCACCATACGCTATAAATTTAGCTATAATGTGCGACGGTTCTCGATCTGAACATATAATCAATCAAACGAGTTTTATAAAGCTGTACCAAAACGCTGTACCCGAAACATAACTTACATCCAGTGATGGATTGGAAACAGCAATTAGAAGTTATTTAAAGACTCCCGTCAGTCACATTATAGAGCTTATGCAGAGGCCAATCATAAAGCAGATCAACATTCCTTGACATAATATATGTATTCGGGAGATGGTTTCCCAAATATTGTATTTAACGCAGAACAGTTTGGCCAAGATATATCCGAACAGACGTGGAAAATCATTGCTAACAATCAGTGGATTCCTCATTTAACCACGGGACTAGTAACTATATTCATTGTCATGTTGATTGTCATTATGTGGAAGGTAGTCAGATATATTCGAAACTCCAAGATAGCCAGAAAACAAAGGCATCAAGGTTCTTACATCCAACCTCATCCGGCGCCTCGAAGACATACGGTATCATAACCAAATTTAAATAAAACTTTAGAGAAAGCCCATCCTAGATCAGTTTCACTTAATTTTGAATTAGATAGTTTAGCTGAATCATTGATTCTAAATATTCAAGTTATAGGTAGCACTGCTCGGGTGAGATAATAATTCAAAAACCGAGTGAATTACTGTTATGATTATTATTATAATATTATTATTTTATATTTTATATGTGTTTAGATATTTTGTATTGGTCGTCTGTTTCTTTTATATAGTGGCAAATATGTTCAATCACAAATTAATCCCTTAATTTGTAATCTCACATTATTCTTAACTTCTTAACTTTTTATAGTTTTACCGTGTATAATTTAAAAATTGTGAAACATAGCTGGTAATAATTTAATAATTAGAGTCCATTCAACCTGTAAAACTTCAAACTTAATAAATTGCCAAATAATAGATTTTCTAATTGAACTTCCTAAGTGTTGCAATAATGGCCTAGATTGAATTGTATGGTAAGCTCATAGTTCAAAGTTTTTTAGTATGATAGAAGCATTAACCTCTGTACTGAGGTATATATTATTTGCGAAATTATAAATTAGGGTTTTGAGCTCATTTGAGCGCAGTCTATTATAGAAATTCATAGCAACAACTCGAGTGTAATTATCAGTAGCTGTCAACAAAACTATAATGTTTACTCCACACTTTAAGCATTTATTTACCATCGTCGATCAAGAAGAATCGGACAAAGGGACAATGGAAAATAATTCAATCCTGATATTTACATCGAATTTGTCCACTACTCTGTCAAGTCTAGAGTGAGGCGGTAGAAATACCAACTTACAAGAGGTTAATGGTACGCGTCGACCGAACTAGTATGCTGCCGGTAGCATTTGTCTACAGGACTGTGTTAGCTGTTGCTCTGTGGGTTATCACCGGCAGTGTTCCTTTACATGTGCTGGCAGGTAAAAGGGTTAGTGTTAATAAACGTAGGGGGCGGAACATTAAAGAGCGAATGGTTTGTGAGATTAAACTGGCCGAGAGATTAGTTTCAATCAGCCAGTGGCAGCAAGAGTGGGAGGCAACACATGATGTGGTCGAGGTGGACGAAGTCACTAATCCCAAACCTTCAAAGCTAGGTAGACTGTGGGCATAGGCAGCTCAATTAAGTAAATACTCACAGGCATTTTCCGTAGCTTTCACCGTAGCTACCTATTTCAGGTTTAGGAGAACACAGTCCGATCAGTGCCTTTACTGTGGTCGTTCGGATACTGTGACACATACGATGTTGGAGTGTGAGAGTTGAGCGGATGAAAGAGAGAAGTTTATAAAAGAGAGTGTAACTGCAGAATGTTTATTTCCGTGAGAGAAATGGTGAAGAAAATGATGAAGGATAAGTGGTGGTGGACACGGATTCACAAATTCATCAGGGAGCTGCTCTCTAAAATGAACGAGAGAAGAGGAAACTCGCAACAGAATTTTGAAACGAGGGAGTAGCACCTCGGTAATGTTAAGATTGTCGCAGACCGAAATTGGGGAGACAGAGAGATAAACGACGCGAGATAGATGGCAGCTTCGCTAAGGCAAGGATTTAGAAGTCTTTGGTTGTTCGTATGGGTGTGGTTTTCCCGAGAATGTGTGGAAGAAAGAATGGGAATCGGGTGATAGCAGGGCATCAGGAGAGATGTTTTGCCCCAACCAGCTCTTCTATCCTGATGTCTGGAGTGACAGAGCAGAGGTTTTTAGTTGGACGCCGACTAAACTAAAAGGTCTAACTTTCTTGGGCATCTCGTATTGGCATCTCTTCCTGGCACAACTTCAATAGGGTATTAGGAACACAACACTACATGGGTGAGTCACAGATGTCTGTATGCAGGTTTTCCTTTTTCTCTTTAAACATGTAAAAAAGCTCACAATGATAAGGAGGGAGGCGCAGAACAATTATGATCTTTTTACGAGCCATTTCATCGACAATGTATTTCTTGTGTTCTGATGTATAGCTCTAGCAAGATTTAATAATTAAACTTCCAACATATTGTCATTGAATGATATAGTTCTATGAGAGAGCTTTGAGGTCAGCCTTCTGCTGAATCAGTTGTTGCTGACGGCTTGCTTTAATTGTCGACTATGGTAAAATACATTGTCCATAACGACTGCAGAATTTGGTCTAAGTTTTAAAAGAATCTTTGAAAACCAACCTTCACATTTTTGGGCGTCTAATTCTTCATGATAGTCATTGTTTTTTTTTTTCATTCGAAGATTAACAAGCTGTTATCCAAAAATCCCGAATCACTGCCTATGTGTGTTAAAATAAGTCTTCGTCCTTTGTCCGCTGTTGTTTTCAGACCTCACGATAACCTTACAATAAAGGCGTGTCGACAATTCCTAACTTCAAAATCTTGCTACAACTTTAGGACAGTATGGCATTAATTTAGATTAAAAAGTTTTGTCTTAATAGTAGATTTTACTTTTTCACGACGATAATCTTGATTTTTTTCAGGTAACGTCTCCATCATAAAATAATATCTTCTCTTTCTATAAGTATACTGTTCCTAATTATTTTTACATATTTAATGTTCATTTGCCTAATGTTCGCAATAATACACGATGGGATATTTTGGGTAACCAAATCATCGGAATCTATTTCGGCTGCGACTTTTTTGGGTTGGAATTTCATTTCTAAAAAAGAAAGCATGGAATTTTCTCGGAATAGTATATTTAATATCCTGTTGAACCTGAATACGTTTTCTTCCTCTAGTTTTATACAGTAGTCTACATTTTTAATATAGAGTATCTACTATAGTGTACCTCAACTATAGTAGGTTGTATCCATGTTCATTAGTGGATATTTATACTCTGAAAAAACTCATTATTTTAAGTAAAGTGGTAACACAAAACCTCTAAGATTTCTTTCGTTACCATTTGTTATTTATTCTCTATATTAACCTATGGCGACGTTTCTCTCTTCTGTCTCTACTCTACCGTTTAAGTCACCTATAAAAATTTTACAGTTATCCTTGACCTTATGGAATTTCTTTAATTTCTTGATCTGCATTTTCATTTTGGAGCAACCAATAATTAACACATTATGTATATCAATCCTTTTTTATTTCTAGTAATAAAATTTGTTCATCTACTTCGGTCTACGATTTAATACTGTTTTTGAATTTTTTTCGAATGGCTATTGGACTCCTCTTCATTATATTTACTCACGTCATTGTAAAATGTATGTGCTCTCCTAGCTCTTCATTTGTTTTTTCTTTAATTTTGTAAGGATTCACATATCCACTTTCCTCTGCTCTATTTCTTTGAATACTTTTGCTTGTTCTATTCTAAATCGCTTTATATTCTATGTAGCTAATATAATAGTCCGTTTTCTTTGCAATAATCGTCTTCGCTTTAACTTACCTTTATTTGTAGGCGCTGCGTCGAAATTTTTAGAATTTGTTCCATTTTTTTAAGTGACAAGTTGCTAGCCCGTCGTCTCAACCGTCCTCTTTTTTTTTGTCTTATTGGGCTCCAGTCAATTTTGTCTTATTGGGTTGTCTTTAACCCTTTTAGGCCATTTCTTTTTGGCTCCACATCCATTTAGTTCCCACGAGTTCAGGCGAAATATTGTGGGGCATAGCAGTATGCCCATGACATGCTAAGACTATAATACTCCCGAGATCGCCTCTCTGGAGTATCACTTAGGCAACACTCGCCACCTTTGCCAGGTATCTTATTTGGTAAAATGTCTTAAACCTCATGATTAAATTGCGTAGTAGTCGTAGCCCAAATCTTACTGTATGATGCAACTGTCCGATGATTTGCCGATTGAGCATCATTAATTTTTTTGGGTCGTTCCAATAATGCCTTTAATGACTACGATGATTTCTGCCGACGACACAACGACTGCGAACAAACACAGAAACTTAGAAGTAGCGGTTAATAATCTACAGACAGCATTGGACACCATTGAAGAATGGTGTATCCAATGGAAAATAGCAATCAATTCAAAAAAGACGCAAACAATCATATAAAAAAAAAGAGAAATCCCAGAGGAACAGCTGTTAGTGCAAGATAATCCCATCGCATGGAAAAAAGAAGCGAAATACCTAGGAGTCACTATGTACCAAGGCTTTAACACGTGAACACAACCATCCAAAAAACAGCAACAGCCAGAGCAGCAATAAGAGGTAGAAAAAGCAAACTGCGCATAAAGACGAAAATAAGACTGATAAACCGCATCATACTTCCAATAAATCCAATATTCACATATGCATTTCTCGCATGGGGACACATAAGCAATTCAAATAAAAAGAAAATACAAGCAGCCCATAATAACATCCTCAGAGAAGCGGCAAATGTACTCAGATGCGTCACTGAACGCTTTCTGTTTAGAGAACTACAACAAGTAAGGGTGATAGATAAAATGGCGGAACAAGCCAGAATTAGGTTTGCAGAATTAGAGAATAACCCAAGCCCGATACTGCGAAAGATAATAATATATGATGCGTTCCATCGAGGGAAGCACAAAAGACCAAAACAGCAAGTCCTGGCAAACACATGAAGTCTAAGTAATTCGTAGCTCTACCAACAGAAGAAGCCCCAACAGCACTGGAAATTATTTATTAATTGATGTTTATTTTCAGGACAACATTAAAAAAAAATAACTAAATAAAAACTTTGGCCATAAAAAAATAAAAAAAAATACTATCAAAAAGGCGACAGCCATCCAAAAAAATTAACAAAACCTCAAAACCTGGACACGAAGGGCCCACATCCTCGGACACCGAGTCGCCAAACTGGGCGCAGCCTGGAGCGGAGACTCGAGGCCAGAGCAAGCAATTTCAGTTCGGTTCTACGTCACTAGAGAAAGCAGGAAAAGAGCGCGTCATGCTAGCCTGCATTGATTGGGTTAAGATATCATGTTGGAGTTCTTGTATCCAGGACTTCCACACGAAAAGCATTTGGCTGATAGTTGTACCCCTATTGCGCATCAGAGTGCTAGAGGGGGGAAAGGGATGGAGCGCGGTGGAGTGACTCCTGTTTTTATCTCGAGTTAATACACCTCGCTCCAATAAATTGTTACACCCAAACGTAATTCTTAGGGATGAACATGTCTCACAGGCTGGGTTTACTTAAATTGCTTGATTTCTGCCTGAGTTGCAGAGTACGAAAGAAATAAAAAAATATATATTTCTTATAATCTACAATGTACAACTATAAATCGAAGTGGCTAAGAATTCATAATAGTTTATTATGTGGATCTAAAATATTTTTATAATAATATCTTTAAAGGCTATAGCGGGATAAGATGGTCAAAAGTGTCCCCGCACCGATCAGCATCGCGACTTATGCTTTCAATAAAGCTTATAAAAACATGACTTCATACAAATTTTTAGCTTCCCAGAGCCTATAGAACATCTTAAATCTAAAAAAGAAGCTTTTTTCGGCTTTATTTTTTTCTGGACGCAATTTGGTTTTAAAAAATCTGAAAAAATTCATGAAGATGTATCTTTTAAATACGAAATAGCCTTGATTTTTCTCAAATTTTTATATTGAAAATTGAGCTCAGAAAAAATCATTGAAATTTTCAATAATTTTTAAGGTTATGTTAATAATTTTTGGCTAACTTTTAAATAGTAATTTTTTATGTATTTTTTATCGTTCTTTTAAATGGTTAAGGCAGATTTTTCAATTTTTGAGCGGAAAGCATCAAAAAATAAAAAAATCCGTTTTTTTTATTCATTTATTTGCACATAACCTCAAAACTCGGTAATTCAACATTTTTTCTTTCACATTATTAAAACTCATTGTAAAAGTTGTAACGAGTCCGTTACTTTAATAATCCGTAAACATTTTTAAATAAAATTTTAAAATCCCAATCCTCTTAATGATTTTCTGAATTTTTAATTTCTAAGTTGGCATTAATCAGCCATTTTAACTTCTATCATATCGTCATTTTTCCTTCGATAGTGAAATATGTATCTGTCATTTCTCGCATTATTTCATTAAGATTCTGGATTTAGATATAGTAATGTTATAAAATTATATCAATTTTCTATTCTATTTCCCAGCCTTAAAAACATATAATTATCCATCGTTAAAATTATCTATTATCTATTAAGACTATCTGTAAAAATATTCTGCCTCATACCATTCTTTTATATTCAAAAATATATCCGTAGCAAGCTTTTCGTTAAAATTATCTATTTGATCAATTTATTTTACATCAAATATTGTCAGACCATGCGAAGGTCACATTATCTACAAAATCATTACAGCTTTTTTCTTTGATACAAGCTTCCCAGCAACTTTTTGTAATATTTTTCAAGTTATTTCATTTGTTAATAAACCTTGTATTTTTCCCTTCTTTTTATTAAGCGTAAGGAGGAACTGTAACACACTTGTTCTTTTTAGCCTACCCGAAGAAGTTAAATCCAGGATCGAGGATTTTGTTTTTCATTTATTTTTGGGGATTTATTACAAGGAGGAAAAGAATTTACGTTTTTGAATTTGCCCATTTGCCCGTCTGTTCCATCAGAGGTCCAGAGCTCTCTCAGACTACTCTCGGACCACTTCAGGATACCAGCCGAAAGACCTCCCTTATTTAGAGTGTGGAACATTGTTCATTTTTTATATTTTTTTTATTCACTAATTGATAATAATTTTGTTTATAATATTTTTTTTCAATCTTAAATCATACTATTTCATTTAATAATAAAGACCCGTCATTTTTTCTAAATAATTATAAAATACATTAGAGCATTAAAATTGTCACGTCCAGGTCGAGGTTTTAAATCCTCCCTTTTAACTCAGTTTGTACGGTTTTATGTGTACACATCTAATCAGATACATAATTGGTGGTGGGTATTTTAGGGTAAATTTAGATTGTATATATTGGATAGGGATTAAATTTTTGGTGAAAACTAAATATTTCAATTTGTACCTGTATCCTTTTTTTGTATTTCAGCAAATAGCTTTACAAGATACCTTGGAAAGTTTATGTTAATACTTTCCTGGCGCCCACTCACATTTTGGAGCAACATCTATAATCACTTTTATTTACCTTAGTTATATACCTATAGATTGTTTATTACCTTGTCATTCATTTTCTTATTCTACGGTCTCTGTAGGGCATGCAAATTGGCCGAATCCTCCTTTGAGTGTCAAGTAGTCACTCTCCGGCACCTTCTGCTAGCCGGCTTTAAAGTATACGTTATTTTATACATTATCCCAAATACTTGTGTTTTATTATACACTTTTGTTACATTGGCCACAATGTTGGTTACAATGTTTTGTTACATTTGAAAGTCCACACACATTTTTGTTACAAAGTCCCCATTTAACTCTTTCATAAGGATAAAATTCGAAAATACCACGTTTTTTATCCTTTTATCGTACTTTTTTTACGTTACCTCAAAATCAGATAGTTAGAAGTATGTTTTTCCATCTATTTTCTTGCTATGAATCATCATTGTTAGAATAATCATTTTTAACTTACAAATTCTTAAATTGCGAAAAAAATGGCGATTTTCTAAGATTTTCTCATTTTATTGGCTCATAACCTTAAAATCTAGTAGCTGAACGATCGAATTTCTGCGTATTTTTTATCGCACCCTTCAATTTTATTATACCACTTGTCTTTTTTTTTAATAGTCAATACTCGAAAAAAAAAATTATAGAGCACGGCTACGGGATATATGATCCCTGTCAAATCGAAGTTTAGAGTTGAATATTATAATAAGACTAACACAGTCAAAGCACAGTATAGATAACAGCCACTATTGTACGATAGTAAAATTGTACGATAGTACGATTGTACTATTGTAAAGCGATACGAAAGCGATGGCGACACTAAGACGAAAGCAGTGGCGACAACAGCCATGTCTGCTACGCGCATGATCCGTAACCATGACAACGACAATGGGAGTATGCGCGTTATAGACATTGTTTCTGTCGTCACTGCTTTCGCCTTAGTCTTATTGTCAAATAATCCTCTTCTTCTAAAATCCGTTCCAATATTATCGAGGATTTTAAAAACTAGCAATCACATGAAGTATGTGTCCGCTGTCAGTTATGATATCCTAGAACTGTTGCAGAAGAGTGTCGCATTTACTATTGTGCATCATAATAGATGTGAATTTTGAGATATTGTTAGAGGTTGATTTGTAAAAGTTACAACTGTTTTTACTTACTAATATCAATTGCAGTAAGTATAAGGCGCTACCCTAGCCTATGTTAGAGCATGTTAATATATATTGTTTTTTTTTATTAAAAGATCAAGAATTTGTTAAAATGTTAAATTTTAATCAAGGTGAGAATACTTTAGTATTAGAAGCTGAGACATCCAGGTGGTCAAGACGTCCTACTACAACGACCAAACTGACATCGCAAGAAATCATTAACTTTCCAGAGATAACTGAAAGGGACCCCACATATTTTTTTTCGGAAACCTATCAGTTAGGTCAAGCGATTTGCTATTTGGCTGAGTTGATAGATGGTAGTAATCAATTTGAAGTATATTACAATGAAACTAAATATTATTAAAGTACTGATAAGATCCAGGCATATAAGCAGTAAGTCCTATAAATGCTACATTGAGTATAAACCTGATTCAATTGGATATGGTGGTATTTAGCGCCACGCATGTGACTGTACAAATGGGTTATGCACTGTAAGTTCGTGTTCTCATAATTATAGCCGCAGTCATATATTACCTCAGTAATTCAAGATATAAATCGAGAATCATAAGACCAGTAAAAGTTCCATCAGAAATTTTTACATCTGATGTTGAATTAGTCATAGATGAGAATAGTGATGAGGACTAAAATGTAACTGAATTTTTAAACTGTTAATTTAAATAACTTATTTTATAACAACTTCATAATAATAAATATTTTTGTAACCAAATATTTTATATAATATAATCCTCGCTTATATCCAAATGAATTTATAAAATCAACTTCGTATCGCTTTGACTGTGTTAGCCCATACAGTACGATACGCGCGTTTATAGGATGTATGGAAATTATAATATTTAACTCTAAACTTCGATTTGACCAACTACTTCGAGAATTTCGATATTAACTCGCAACAGATTTTAGGATAAAGGGATAATATATCCCATAGGCGTGCTCTATCATTATCTAGTAACTTATTTATTTTGAGAAACATTTGGCACTAGACTATATGTAGGCAATATGCATTACCAGTTAAGACTTGCGCACAAAAAGTGATATACGATTAAAAACAATTATTGTTGAGGAATGGTCAGTCATAAAGCTATAGGTTTGTTTCGAGTTTTGACTATTTAAGAAATAAAAGACAAGTGGTATAACAAAATTGAAGGATACGATGAAAATTCCGCGGAAATTCAATCATTTAGCCACTAGATTTTAAGGTTATGATAAAAATCTCTAAAAAATCTTTTCGCAATTTGAGAATTTGTAAGTTAATAATGATTATTTTAAAAATGATGATTCATAGCTCGTAAGAAAATAGATGAAAAAGCATACATCTAACTATCTGATTTTGAGGTAAGGTCAAAAAAAGTGCGAAAAGGATAAAAAAACGTGGTATTTTCGAATTTTATCTTTATAAAAGAGTTAAATGGGGACTTTTACCATGGATTTTGATAATGTGGAAGAAAAAATGTTGAATTACCAACTAAATTTTGAGGTTATGTGCAAATAAATCGGGAAAAAACGGTTTTTTTGATTTTTTGATGCTTTCCGCTCATAAATTGAAAATTATGCCTTATCGATTTAAAAGATCGAAAAAAAATAAATAAAAAATTACTATTTAAAAGTTAGCCAAAAATTATTAACATAACCTAAAAAATTATTAAAAATTAAAATTGAATTGAAATTGAAATTAAAAAATTAGGCTATTTTGTATTTAAAAGATACAGCGTCATGAATTTTTTCAGATTTTTTAAAGTAAAACTGCATCCAGAAAAAAATAAAGTCGAAAAAACTTATTTTTTAGATTTAAAAACTTCTATGGGCTCTGGAAAGCTAAAAATTTGTATAAAGTCATGTTTTTATATGCTTTATTGAAAACACAAGTCGCGGTGTTGATCGGTGTGGGGGCACTTTTGACCATCTTATCCCGCTATAGCCTTTGTATAGATTTTGGAAAAAAAGAGTCATACAAATTTTTGTGATTTCATTTATCTCTTCTAAATAATATTCACAACGTTACTCCTTAATTTGATCATAATAATTCTATATATTTTGAGATTGTTTTATTATTTGACAATCAAAATATTATTTTTCAGTTTTTTTAAACGAATTCTTAAATTTCAGCTAATAATCAAAAGCCATCACTAAGTTGTCATTTCGAGGATATTAATATTTGTGGATGGACTCATGACCCAAACCATGATTTTGATTGGAAAAGGGAAAATTATAATACACCAAGTGGATCAATAGGTACCGGACCAAGTTATGATCATACCAAGGGAAAGGGCCAAGATGGTAAATATTTTGTAAATATTCTTCTTTTTTGAGAAACATGCTAGATTATATATTTGCATCACACTAGTGACCAACAATTAATTTTGCTGTATTACATAATAGTAAATCTTTAATATAAAAATTTAACTAAGTCTCGAGTTAGGTCTGGTTTGGTCTGCAGAAAACAATATATGCAATTACTTTTGTACATTTTTCTCACCCGATGTTGATCTTTATCATTTACAGTTAAAAAAACTGATAAACGCGTGTTCAAAATTTTTCAAAAAACTATCGAATGGCACCAAATATGACTTGACCAACCGCCACCCCCTGACGTGGGACGAGGGCCGACCTTGAAATCTTAAATTAGAACCCCCCATTTTTTATTGCCAAATCTAATTTCTGATGAAAAAATAAGTAACTTTTATTCGGTTCATCTTTTTTTTTCGAATTATTGATAGATGGCTCTATAACCGGAAAAACGAATTATCCTGATACCATATTAAAAGATTATTTTATTCTCAAAATTAAGCCATGCGGGTCTCACACCCTCCAAAATATAAATTCGCCAATCGTTAGGTAACTAAGGTATCAAATCTTTCTACCTTATAAATTTGGATGTGGATCTTACTTCTAAGTAGTAAACTCGTAGTATCCTTAAACTTTAAACCAACAGTTTTCTGGTGGTATATGATCACACTGTTATTTGTAATAGTGGTCTTAATGTATACTACAGATTTTAGTGTAAACACTTTTTTATTGTAATTTTTAAATAATATTCTATTCAATTATTGTTTAACACAGAAAGTTAAAAAAAAGTCACTAAAATTATAAATATCCAATAGTGAAATGTTATTCTCGAAAGATTTAGTTGATGCAATGTTATTCTCGAAAGACTTTCCTCGTAATTATTTTTCTATGTTATATATTCTATTTCAAGGTCGTATTCTCTAGATCTGATCTGATCCTCGTAAGTTTTGAGGTAGGTTCCTTAATTGAAAATAGGTGTGTTAAGGGTTTATGATCCGTTTTTACCAAAAATTTTGGTGCTCCATATAGATAACATTTGAAATGGTTAATTCCCCAATAAATTGCTAGTAATTCCTTGATGATTATAGGTTTATTATATTCTCCTTTACTAAAACTTTTTGATGCGTATGCTATGGGTAGGTCTATTCCGTTGTAGTTTTGACTTAATTATACTGAACAACTCTCGTTGGATGCGTTTGTTGTTAAAATGAATTATTGACTGAAATCCGGATATTTTAAGATTAGTGGTTTCATCAGAGATGATTTGAGCTTATTGAATAATTTTTCACATTCTTTTGATCAAACAAATTTTACTTCTTTCCTTGATAATCTGCTTAGTGGTATGTATATTTCAGCAAAATATCATGTCCTAAATATGTGGCTTCTTTTCTAAAAAATTGACATTTTCCTGGGTAAAGTTTTAGGTTGAACTTTCGACATGTCTCAAATGTCTTTTTTAGGTTATCTAAATAATGCTTTTCCGATATTCCTATTACTACTATATCGTCCATGTAAAGAAATGATTTGTCCCGGATTAAACCTGAAAAATCTATTGGCATCATTCTTGAAAAGATATTTGGGCTTACTTTTAATACAAAAGGTAATCTTGTGAATTAAAATGCTTCGTTCTCCGTGCTAAACATCGAGTTAGAATTTATGGAGAGGGTATCACGTGATTAAAAACCACCTCACTTCGGCCATATCGTTAAGATTGTTTTGACACATTTGACAGATCGTATATATGTTCGTTAACGTTTGTTGTTTTTCGAATATTTTTAGTTATAAAATACTTTTATAGAAACTGTAATAATATATTGTGATAGTGCATAATAATGGTTTCTTATTCTCAACGTAGTTGCAGTAGTAGAAGCAATGTTAATAAAAAATCTTCAGGAATAACGTTCTACAGGTTAGTATACACATATGTAAATAAAGTAATGGCCCGTACTTCAGAGAATAAATTAATAGTATTTGACTGTATTAATTTATCTTTATGTATAATATATCGTGTTTTTAGTGTTTACCACGGGATAAATAAATCATAGTTTATTAAAAATGTATTGCACTTTTTTAGATTATAATTAAATCTTATGAATAACTAGTCATATTTTTATAGTAGTTTTATTATTATTGAGTCTGGCCATGATCTCACCGCCATATTGGTATTATCGTTAGCCACGCCTACCTATGCCGTTTTTAATATACACGTTAATATGCTCAAAGCTTTTCCATAGATTCTAACTCGATGGTGCTAAATGATGTGTATTTCATCGATGATTTTTCTAATAGTATTTGGTGAAAACCTGACATTAGGTCTCCTAACAGAAAACCATTTTGCTTTCCCTAGTTGTTCTAGTATTGAGTCTATTCTTGGTAATGGGAATTTTTTTTGTGATTTGAGTCTATTCTTGGTAATGGGAATTTTTTTTGTGATTATAGTATATTATATATAATATAATCACAAAATTATTGTGTGATTAGTGATTATATTATATATAATTTGTTTAAATTTAAATATGGTTGTATAAATTAATCAATACATTTGTCCTCCCTGTATTCCTACGATCCCTATAAGCACCGCCATCGGGCTCGTGGAATGCGTCCCTTTAAGAGAGAAGAGCACCAGTCGTTGAAAAGAAAAGACGCAACCCGGCACGGGAACCCATGCACGCATATTGAATTGATTTCGTTCGTTGTTTTGTAGTGCAAACCCTGGTAATTAGACCCAGCGGTAAGTTTTTACCTAGTTTTACCTAAACCTATAAATTGTCTTTGATTGTTTATTGCAACCATTTAAATTTTAATAATTATTTGCACCAATGAGTAAAGGTCCATTTTTCTCGCCAGAGTTATCGAAGGAATAGTTCTGTTAATTAAGTGCTATTAATTTGTAATAGTAGAAAAGAATAGGAAGCTCAAATTTTTAAGAAAAACTGCTTTAAATGATATTCAGTTAATTTTCGATTTAGGTTTTAAGGCCCGTTCAGACGTTTCTATTCGCCCTTTATTTAAAATTAGACTGGAAGAATTAGATTCGATTCGCGAAGAGTTCTTAAAACATCACACTAATATTATTAGTAATATTCTTTCTGTACCAGACGCGGATACGAGGGTTGAAGAAA
Organism: Diabrotica undecimpunctata; assembly: GCF_040954645.1. NCBI lineage: Eukaryota > Metazoa > Arthropoda > Insecta > Coleoptera > Chrysomelidae > Diabrotica > Diabrotica undecimpunctata. The sequence continues at coordinate 80,110,602 of NC_092809.1, read as the reverse complement.
ATGTTCGGGAATTATTTTTGGAACAATTTTATAAAATAAAACTATTTAGTGCGGAATTATTTGAGCCACAATTTGAAACTCCAGAACCATTTAGATCGGTAGTAGTTCCACAATCAAATATTCGCTTGCCTAAAATAGAGCTGTCTAAATTTAAGGGTGATTTTAAGGAGTTTAGTTCATTTTTAGATTTATATAATTCGGTTGTACATAATAACGCAGGCCTAACAGACGTAGAAAAGTTTAAGTATTTGAAAGGATGTTTAGAAGGGACTCCACTTAGTTTGATTCGTAATTTGTCAATAAATAGCGATAATTATCAAATTGCTTACGATCTAATTGTTAAACGCTACACAAATGTTCGTCGTTGTGCGACCGCGCATTGGGATGCGATCTTTGGCGTACAGAAAATATCGGTAGTTAATTCGAAAAATCTGGCTAAATTAGTAGATACGTTTTTAGAAAATTTAGCCGCATTGAAAACATTAGGTCTTCCGACAGAACATTGGGATTTTATTATGTTTAATTTACTTTTGTCGAAATTGGACGCGGATTCAGTAAAGTTATTTGAGTTAGAAAATAAATCGAATAAAATCCCGTCATTTCAAAAATTGGTAGAGTTTATTGAAACTCAGTACATTGCTTACGATAATTTGAATAGTAGCTTAAGTGAATCTAAGAAATCGTCGAGGACTCCAACTTATACGGAGCCAAAGTGTAATTATAAACATTCCAATGAGTCAAGGCATAATAGTACTTCATCCTTTGTTACAAATTCGTCGTCAATATGTTGTGCTTTATGTAAACAAAGTCATTTTCTTAACCATTGCTCGTTGTTTTTGAAAAAATCTTCAAAAGAAAGATACCAATTTTGTAAAGAATCTTCCTCGTGTTTTAGGTGTCTTAATCAGGCTAATCATTCTGTCAAGTCGTGTCCAAAGGCCTTTAAATGTAGTAAATGTAATAGTCATCTTCATAATAGTTTGTTGCACTTTGATAGAAATCTTTCCAATAATCAGTCGTCCACAGGAAATACTAATAATTCAGGAGCATCGGGAGTAGAACAAAATTCGCCTGAAATATCACATTGTGCTGCTAGTTTTGTAGGGACGAAAAACGAGACAAAAAAGGAAATCTTAATCGGTACTGTTTTAGTTCACGCGATTGATAGTAAGGGGTGTAAACAGCCCTTGAGATGTCTTCTAGATTCAGGTTCAATGAGTTCGTTCATTAGTCGTAAAGCTGCCAGTAGATTAGGTTGGCCTAAAACTCCTTGTTCATTTGAAGTTAACGGACTCAATTCGATGCAAACGAAACTGAATCAAGGTCAAATAAGTTTTTCTATCCAACCTCGTCATCAGGAGTCACCGGTGTTTCACTTGGAGGCTATTATTACAGATCGGGTTTGCTCGGATTTGCCGAGCACCAAAATTGACATATCGACGTGGAATTATATTAAAAATTTGAAGTTAGCCGATCCCGAATTTAACTGTAGTCAATCTATAGATTTGTTAATTGGTTGTAGCATATTTTCGAAGGTGTTGTTAGAAGGTAAAATTGAAGGTAAAGCGGGACAACCAGATGCCCTAAATACCGTTTTTGGTTATATTTTGTTAGGACCTACTAGCACACCTAACCTTTCGTCGACTTCGCTTGTTTGTCTTTCAAATATTGAAGACCCACTAAATTCTTCGTTAACGAAATTTTGGGAACTGGAAAACGTACCGGAAAAGCCAGTTTCAGAACCAGAAGACGTTCTGTGTGAGAACATTTATCTGGAAACGCATAATCGGGACGTCTCGGGTAAATATGTTGTATCTTTGCCTTTTCGTGAATCGCCGCCTTGTTTGCAAGATAGCTATGATATTGCTTTAAATAGATTGCTATCATTAGAACGACGCTTATCTCGTCAACCAAATTTGAAAAAAGAATATTCTTTTCATATGCAGGAGTATCTTGATTTAGGTCATATGGAGTTAGTCCCTAATGCCGAAAAGAAAAGGGGAAAGTATTATATTCCACATCATTGCGTTGTGAAACCAGATAGTGTTTCAAGTAAAATTCGAGTTGTATATAATGCGTCTCAGAAAAGTCCCAGTCGCGGTAAATCTTTAAACGACTATTTACTGGTCGGTCCTAAGCTGCAACAGAACATAGTCTCGCTGTTGTTGAATTTTAGACTTAATCGTTTTGCGCTGTGTGCGGACATTCGTCAGATGTATCGTAATATTTTAGTCGCTCCTGAACACACGGATTATCAACGCGTGTTATGGAGATTTTCTAGCGCTGAGGAAATTCAGGAATATCGTTTATTAACCGTTACTTTTGGAATAGTATCTTTGCCGTATCTCGCTTTAAGAACTCTCCAACAATTAGCATTAGACGAAGGCTCTCGTTTTCCTAAAGCCGTCTCGCTTATTCGTCATGCTTCGTATATTGATGATTTTGTTTTTGGTGCTTCGACTCTCGAAGAAGCACAAACTTTAGTTGACGAATTAGTCGCTTTGTTAAAGTTAGGAGGCTTTGAGTTACGGAAATGGTGTTCGAATGAACCCAAATTGTTGTCGCAGTTTCCTGAATCCCATATTAATCCTTACTCCATTAATTTTGATCCAGAAGCAAATGGTCCTTCATTAAAAATCCTTGGTTTGAAGTGGATTGCACAGTCCGACGTCTTTCAATTTTCAGTCAAATTGCAAGACGTCCCTTGTACCAAAAGATCGTTTTTGTCCGAATTAGCTCGAATTTATGATCCTTGTGGTTACTTAACACCTATTACCTTTTTCATTAAACATTTAATCCAACAACTTTGGGCAACCGGTCTTAAATGGGATGATCGTCCTCCTTCGGAAATAATTCGTGTATGGGAGCAATATAAGAGCGAACTATCTCTTATTTCACAGTTCAAAATTCCTCGTTTTTTGAATATTTCCTCATGTCCGATCTTAGAGCTTCATGGATTTGCCGATGCTAGTGAAAAGGGATATGCTTGTGTCGTTTATATTCGTAGTATTGATACTCGTAACCTAGTTCAAGTTAATTTACTGTGTGCCAAATCGAAAGTAGCTCCTATAAAACAGATTACTATACCTCGATTAGAATTGTTAGCTGCTGTTCATTTGGTAAAACTTATGTCGTTTGTGTTATGAGTCGTGGAAGCATATAATATTTCAAAATGTGTATGCTTGGTTAGATTCTGGCTTTGTACCTAAAATCGGTGCCTTAGTTGTTTTAAAGGAGGATAATTTGGCTCCGTGTAAATGGCCTCTCGCGCGTCTTGTTGAATTGCATGAGGGTAAAGACGGTGTAGCTCGAGTGGCTACCGAGCGTACGATCACCGGAACCTTAAAACGGCCTCTTGTTCGAATCTGTCCCTTGCCGATAGATGAAGATTAGATGGTCAGCCTTTTTACTGATTTTGTTTTGTTCGACTTTTGTCAATATAACCGCGACGAAACCACCATTTTAATTTTAATTTTTTTATTGTAGTTTAAGTTTTGAATATTTGTGTAAGATTTGTATAGGAATTGTTTGTATTAATTATCGTTTTAGTTGTTTAAGTAATTATAGTATTTGGAATTCGTTTTGTTTTTTAAAGACCTTATGGCCTTTAAAGGGGGGAGAATGTTTAAATTTAAATATGGTTGTATAAATTAATCAATACATTTGTCCTCCCTGTATTCCTACGATCCCTATAAGTACCGCCATCGGGCTCGTGGAATGCGTCCCTTTAAGAGAAAAGAGCACCAGTCGTTGAAAAGAAAAGACGCAACCCGGCACGGGAACCCATGCACGCATATTGAATTGATTTCGTTCGTTGTTTTGTAGTGCAAACCCTGGTAATTAGACCCAGCGGTAAGTTTTTACCTAGTTTTACCTAAACCTATAAATTGTCTTTGATTGTTTATTGCAACCATTTAAATTTTAATAATTATTTGCACCAATGAGTAAAGGTCCATTTTTCTCGCCAGAGTTATCGAAGGAATAGTTCTGTTAATTAAGTGCTATTAATTTGTAATAGTACATTTGTTTGTTAATATCCCACATAATTTGTGATTATTTTCTTGTTTAGTTGTCTATAATCTATGGGGCTATATACCGGGCTATTGTATTCTAATGTATATGGTTTTACAATTCCTTGGTCTCTCAATTTCTTTACTTGTCGGTTTAACTCTTTTGCTTTTGCATGCGGTGTCCTATAATTCTTGATGTATACTGGGGTTACTGGGGTATTAAATAAGCAAATTACATTGCAAATTTCACTCACATCGTCTCGGTAAGCGTGTTCTAGTTACACCGATATTTTCAATGTCATAAACAAACAATCGCATTGAGCAATAATCAATAATTAATATTATTAAAAGGATTTTAAATTTTTAAACTAAATTGGATTACTTAGATCTAATTCCTGGATGCTTAATTAAATCCCATTACAACAGGGAGTTCAATCTCCATGATTTTTCCCAAATGTTTTGAACAAATAGATTCTTCTATAGAAACAGTTGAAAAAATACACACACGTTTTAAACAAATTTTGGAGTAAATCACGAAACTCGAAATCCGAAGATTTCTAATTATCGAAACCAAATTCAGATTTTTGCTTTGATCTGTGCCTTCTAAGAATTGCAAGGCAAAACAGACGTTGATAAAGATGTAATTAGAAAAATGGGGAATCTAAAATTGCATTCCACAACATATCTCTTCAACTAAGCAAAAATCCTTGGCGAATTTTTTTCTAGTACTCATAAAGAGTATATCGGAATAAAAGGAAAGACAGTTAAGATTTGACTTTATGTGTAGTTCCTCTGTATATTCGCTTATACGTATTTCATCCTAAAATGAATTTTCGGAGCGACTATTTAGATGCTCTGAACGTGAAAACAAGTAGGTTTCCCTAGTTCCTGTTTCCTAGTTCCGTAAGAAAGTAGGTTTAATGTTTAATGTTTAATGTTTTTTTTAATGGAATGCAAATTTAGATTCCCCATGTCTTTAATTGCATCTTTATCAACGTCTGTTTTGCCTTACAATTTTTAGAAGGCACAGATTAAAATAAAAATCTGAATTTGGTTTCGACAATTAGAAATTTTTGGATTTTGAGTTTCGTAATTTATTATCATATGTCGCTATTGTGTCCATATCGAAGCCATTTTAGCATTGCTTCTATTACGACAGGAAAGATTGTTTTCACGTTCAGAGCATCTGTAACTAGTCGCTCCAAAGATTCCTTTTAGGATGAAATACGTATAAGCGAATATACAGAGGCACTATACGTGAAATCAAATCTTAACTGTCTTTCCTCAAATATTGGAGTATTCAGATATTACAAAAGAGTATAATATAGTATAAGAGACAGTGAGAAACTACACGCCTTGATATTAAAATTTATAGATTAAAATAAAAATTAAACTCAAAGAAAATATTAAATAATATTGGTTTACTTTACATGCATTAGAATTTAAAAAAAAATTGATTTAAAAAGCTTAGGGCGGGGGGTCTGGCGTCTTCTGTTTGGAGTTAAGGCTGGCACCTTTTTTGACCCAATATATAACTTCTGTCTAACACTTTTTAATCAATCAAATGTTTTTTATGGATTTTATTTTAGGTTACTACATGTATATTGAGTCATCATCAAAGTCTGAAAATGATAGTGCCAGATTGATTTCACCAGTATATGACGTTGGTAGTGATGATCTTTGTTTTAAATTTTATTATCACATGTTCGGAGCTACAATAGGAACTCTTCGGGTATATTTAAAAACAATAAATGAAAGTTGGCAATTAAATCCGGAATCAGCTTTCTTTTCAATAAGTAGAAATCAAGGAGACAAGTGGCATCTAAGTCTTACTCATCTTGGGAGTATTACCGATCAATTTCAAGTAAGTTTTAAAGATAAAATGCCTCTATCATGAACTAAACACATTAAAGGATCACTGTGTTCTTTCCATTCGATCAAGTCATAATATTGGTAATTAATACAAGTAAAACATCGATTTGAGTGAGCACCAATGACGTATAATGAATTTATTATCTGTCATTGGTGAGCACTAGTAAAATCATACCAACTATGTGCATCTGCGAAAAATATCAGTTTTTGTAAGCCAAATGAATTGAATTATTTTATTATCTATAAATATATAAATATATTATATATATATATATATATATATATATATATATATATATATATATATAGATGTACATATATATATATATATATACATATATATATATATAAATATATATATATATATATATATATATATATATATATATATATATATATATATATATATATATATATATATATATATATATATATATATATATATATACCATGCGATCCATATGTATGGAATACATTCATTTGTGGCGTTATTATGTACTATCTGAAAAAAACTTAAAACAGGTCGATTTTTATTCTTAAATTGACAATTTACAGTATGAAAATATTATTCCCTTCCAGCACCCCCTTTGAATTATAAGCACCCCCTCGAAAATTTTAAATAACAAAGGGGGTTGTGTGACACCTTATTAGGAAGGGATTCTTGTCCTCTATTCAGAAATATAAAGTTTTTTAAGTTTGGTGCAATCATAACTGAGAAAATTGATTTTTAAGATGTAAAATTATAATAATGTCACATAATATTTAAAATGTATTTTTCAATGTAATTTTCAATTAAGTCAAATGTTCAAAATAACCACCAATAGCCGAGGCGATTTTGGAATTCTCGCACAACATTTTGTACGACCTCAGGGGTTATTTTGTTAATTTCTTCCGTTATCCCAACTTTTAAATCAGCGATACTGTTTGGTTTATTAAAATATACTATCGGGATCATCTTCATTTAACTCATGAACCAACTGAACTTTGTAAGGGTGGTATTTTTCTTTATGCAAAACTCTCAAAATAAATGATTTACTTACATCATTGACGGCGGCCAGTTTTCGAGTTGTCTTATGCAGATTTTCCTCAATCTCTAGAAGTACATCTAACTTTTTTTCATCAGTAAATTTAACATTTCTACCTGGTTTTTCAATATTTTTACATGTCCAGTATAACGAAACTTTTTTCAATTTTTCTAACTGTAGACTGCGAAACTTGTTGACCAGGGTATTTATTATTAAACATTTCACAAACCTTCTTTTGAGTTCTTGTTTTATTACCAAAACCAATAATATTTAAAATTTCTACTCTTTTAGTCTCGGACAAATGAGCCATAATTAAATTTAATACGCGCACAAATATTATACTGACGTCTTTTAATAATTTTAAATACCTAAATCACAGCAGCCTACTAGATTCATATCGATTGTTTATTTGGCTTTTTGACCAATATTTTAATGTTTTCAAAGTTTTTTCCCTAATGTTTAGCAGAACAGATACGAAAATACCTGATTATTTCTAAAGTATATTTTAATAGACCAGGCAATACTGAAGCGGCGGCTCGTGGCCTAAAAAAGTGGTAAGGATGAGGAAAGCTTGCCGGAGCCAAAAGGAGTTTTGGTACCTATGTCGCGCCCAAAACTCATTAAAAATTTGTTAAAAAAAATGTATAGAGGTTAGGGCCCTAATAGCTTAAAAACAGTTTTTTAGGACACTTATACTAGATACGATTCGTTCTGCTTGCCTGGGTTATTTTAGTTCTGAACCTTGACGTTTTATTGAGGGTTTTTTGGCGATTAAAACACCACGCCTGCTTAAACGGGTTGGTGAGTTTCGATTCAGCCGCCCACTCTGAGTCAGATGCTGATTGCAGCCGACCACTCGGGATCAGACGCAGATGTTTAAAATACTGGTTACTGGTCGACCATGTAAAAGAACATCCCTTTTATCTTCATTTTTCCAATGCCTAAACGGAGTCTCTAATATATTACACACCAAGTCATTAATTTAGCCACCATTTAATATAGTCTTCTGCAGGTCATCATGTAGAGTCGATGGCAAAAAGGGAATAAGTAGAAAGAGGAAATCATGGCTGCGAAATATTCGAGACTGGACAAACATGACTGTAGACAAATTATTCCACGTTGCAAAAGACAGAGAAACTTTTAGAAATGTGGTCGGCAACCTCCGTTAATGGTGACGGCATAGGAAGAAGAAGAAGTCATTAATTGGATTTATGTCTGTCTAAAATTATTTTTGTCCAAACAAAATCCACGAGAACACTTTATATCCGAAATCCGAAACAAACCACAGAGAAATGTATTAATAAAATGCACTAAACAAATAAAATTAATACTGTGACTAAACTAAACTAATAAATACTATACTATACACTATACTATATAAAAAATATCTATATAATAGACTAAATTTCAAAATATTGTCGCTGAGAGAAATTTCCGAAAAATAGGAATACCAAATACACATCCAACAGTGGGCGAAGACGAATAACATATTTTTAGATGGAACTGCACTCACCAGTTTTCTCAGCTATCACTAAGGATAGGCTGACGTCACGTTGCCATGGCAACCGTGAACGCTTAAGTAGATGATTTCGCATTTCAAAAATTATATTCACCTATTCCTGAATACTAAGATTCAGTACACGGCTAGTGACACAGGTAAGGACTTGACCGTCAAGTACGTACCGCTAATAAAGCTAGTTGTCTTTTTTAATTTTTAGATTAATTAAAACAGAATAAATAATTGATTTCAGAATTTAGATATAATAATGTTGCTTTCATTTTTTATTTATTTGTCTCAATGTAATTATATTTTTTTGGTGAACCTCACCTTCACCTACTTCACCTGGCCGGCCGCTTGACGCGTGCACGTCATTCAAGATTTACGACGTCAGAACCCCACAGCGTTGCCAAAACATCAGAATAGTTAGTAAGTGAGGAATTTTTAAAATGTCAACTATTTATCAAACTATTATATTAACAGTAAATACACTTAGTTTTAAGACTACTGCAACACACTAAAATGCATAAAAAACATTTTAATACAAAATTATATATTCTACATTTTAAACTTACCTCTTTTAGGGCTTTAATGGTAAAAACGTCCCGCCATTATTTCTTGTTCAAAATAATCTATCTTATATGAAAGTTTATCAGCTTTCTACAGACTATTTATTTGTTTTGGCATAGCACAATCACAATACACAACAATAATTAGTTTTTAAAGCTATTAATCTAAATTTAATATGTATTTATAAATACAATTTATTAATATATATTATATTATGATCAAATTGTGTAATAAATCAAAACATAAACAAAATTCTTACTCTAAAAAAGCGGCAATAATTTTGCCACACGCTTAACTGTCAATCAAATTTGAAGTATTCCCGTATCAGTTGCGTACAATTGTCTAATCTAGTTAATTAAAATTATTATTTTGTGGAATATTAGACTTGAAGAGTTATTTCATAAAATTTGTATTATTAATAATAACAAACGTTTTTGGTTATTTAATCAATATAAGTCTAAAATTTCCAATATAATGATGATTACATTTTCCTGACTATTACACCATGTTGACGCTTACGAAAGATCGGGTAGTTCCGTATGGGTTTCGTATTATTAGCTGTGTTAGGAAAATTTGAACTCTAAGGTTAACGTTTTGGAAATTTTAAATATAAGTGACGTCACTTTATATAATTGTGACGTGCACGCATTTTTATATGCAAAATACTATACCTACTGTTGGAATAAGTAAATTTACTATGTATTAATATTTAAACTGTAAGGTTCAGAAATTTTTTTGTATTATAAGTAATATCAAAGAATATAGACGCTTATTAAGCGTCTATATTTTTTGGTAATATGTTGGATAGACTGTTTTAATTTTTAAGTTCATGCGCACTGTGTGCGAATGTTGTTGTTAGATTTTAAGGCCATGTTGACATGTTGTATGTTATATCAAAGAATATAGACGCTTATAAGCGTCTATATTCTTTGGTTATATATTAAATTTAAAATCCTAATAGGTTATGTGACCAGGACATTTCCACTGCGCTACAAAAGTGTTAAAGAATACAGAAATCGTTAAAAAAAACTTTTTCACGTGGCGCGTATGTTGTGTGGTGTCTAGGTTAGGCGTCTTTTCTTCTGTTCTATTGAATTATTTTACTCCATGAAATGTCTGAACAAGAAAAAGTTGAAACAAAAACCATTAATAATGTTTTTGTTAGCCCTGGTGCCTCAAACATTGAAAACTTAGATGGAAGACGAAATTATGAAATCTGGCAGTTTCAAATGAAAATGTTTTTAATAGATTATGGTCTATGGAACTGTATTACTGGTAATGATAAAGATGCAGATAAAGACCAAAGGGCGTTAGCCAAATTAAGTTTATCGGTGAAACCAGCTTGCTTAGCTCATCTGGGAAAAACAAGTACATCTAAAAAAGGTTGGGATAACCTAAAAAAGGCGTATCAAAGTGCCGGTCTACAAATGATTATAAAAAGAAAGTTATATCCTGCAAAGTTAGAAGATTTTTCTTTCATTAGTCATTATATTTGTGGACTACTTGATATTGTTCAGGAACTTGCAGAATTAAATGTAGTGATTGATGATAGTGAAGTTAAAACATTGATGCTATGTGGACTTCGCGACACTGAAGAACAGGTTGTGAATGGATACTATGCAACACATACAACTATTAAAAGTGAAGATGTTATTACCTTGTTGAATGGTATTACAGATCGTGAAAATTTGAGGGAGAATGGTGAGGAAAAAGCTTTGCTTACAAAAAATAGTTTTATCAAGAAGAAGCCTTGTTTTTAATCCACTACCGAATACATCCCCAATTGTCACGCTGCTGAGGTAAATGCCATATCCGTCCTAAATGCCCCAAGAGGAATTCCAAAAATTGAAAGCCTAATTACAAACCACCAACTGGTAAGGACCAATCTAAGGAGAATCAAGGTACAACTAATAATCTTTTATTTACTGCTACTGCTATGTTTGTAAGTTCTCCAAATTCTAAAGATTTGTATCTTGATAGTTGTGCTAGTAAACATGTATCTAATAATAGAGATTGGATGGTAGACTTTGATCCAGACAAAAATTCTAAATTTTGTACAGCTAATAAGGGTACCTTATTGGCCACAGGAGTTGGAAATATTCGAATTGATTTAGTTAATTCACACAATAATTCTATTAGTTCAGGTACAATAACTAATATTATATATGCACCCAATGCGGCTGCAAATTTATTATCAGTTAGTCAAATAGTATCTAAAGGTCATATCATTGTGATTAGTCAAAAATGTTTTGATGTGTATGACCAGGATAAAGTTAATATTAACGGGACTGTAAAATTTACAGGATCTGAATTTGGAGGAATTTATAAATTGGACACTGTTTCTAATACAGAAAATTTTGATAATGAGAATTTTGCTAGTACATCTAAAGAAACTGTTAATAATTGTAACAATATTGTTGGAGATAATTTAATGTCTATTACTACTAAGAGTAATAATGTTTCTTTATGGCATAAACGCTTAGGCACTTGTGCACAAAGAGTCTGAATTTGTTAACTAGTATGGCTAGTGGTATTGATTACAAAAACACTGAAATGCTTCCCCGTACTACATGTATAGAAGCAAAGTAGACCAGAAAAAGTTTTCCGAAAGGTCAAGCTAGACGTGCTACCTTCAAGACAGAGTTAGTGCATCGAGACTTGGTAGGTCCCATGTCTAAAAAAAGCTGGGGAGGGGTAAGATTTGTTTTTATGTTAACTGATGATTATACTCTAAGAGTGAAACCTTTTTGAAGTTTCAAGAATTTAAAAGATTTGTTAAAAATCAAACAGGGTTTAAAATAAAACGCTACAGGAGCGATAATGGTTTAGAATTTTGTAATACTCAATTTAGAGCTCTATTTAAGGATTCAGGAATAATACATGAAACTACAGTACCATACACTCTTGAATAAAATGGTGTACAGGAGCGTGCCAATCGCACGGTTGTGGAAAAAGCTAGGGCTTTGTTTACTGATTCTGGTTTGTCTAAAGCTTATTGTGCAGAATCAGTGGCTATTGCAATATATTTAAAAAATCGTAGCGCTACTACAGCTGTTAATGGGACTCTTCCTAAAGAATTATGGACTGGTTCCAAGGTAGATTTGAGCCACTTAAGAGTATTTGCATGTCAAGCTTATGCCCATATACCTAAGAATTTTAGAAGTAAATTTAATTTTAAATCTAAACCCATGATTATGGTAGGGTATTGTGAACATACTAAGGGTTATAGATTGGCTGATCCCAATTGTAGAGGAAAAATAGAAAAATGCAGAGATGTTGTATTTTTTGAATACATAATGTATGGAAAGAGTTCAATTTCGACTCAACCCGAGGTTATAATAGAATCAACTCCTTTTATTGGGGAATTTAATGAAAATATTGGTGATGAGTCTATAAATGATGAATCATTTTCCATCACTCATGATTATTCAAATGATTCTGAAAATCAAAAATCAATTGATGCATACGTTACACCTTTCTCTAATTCAGATGTAGATTATACTGATGAATTGGAGGATAGGAAAAGGCCACTCAGGGAGAAGCGTCCACCAGATTGGTTAACAGATTATGTTACATATCAATTAGTTAGTTCTGATGAGGAACCTGTTACAGTAAAACAAGCTGTTACCGATAAAAAAAAAGGATAAAGCTAATTGTGGCACATTAAAAGGAAAAGCCTGAGATGGTGAAGCCAATATTAGAAATTAAGTAAGATTTATGGTTAAATAAAATTTAAAATTAATCAATTATTATTTTAATAAGATTAAATAACAGGGAATGTAACCAATACAAAAGAAAATAGAAAATTTACTTGAAGTACTACAATAGAATAGGCTTAGCTCAAAAGAATGAGAGTAGTGCTCAGAGAGGAGGTTGGCACGTTTGCTTGCCTGTAGTAACCTAAGATAGTTAGATCAATCCTAAGATGATCTTGAGATGGGCGCCAGGGTAAATTTTGAATATCACTCCAATTTGGGATATATGTAATTATATACTAACTGAAAACTAAATGATAGGAAACAAATAAAAATCAGAAATGCTTTATACACTATATTCAAATCTTATGTACTATCCCAACCCTATACTTATATACCCTAACCAATTATTAAAATATATCCCCAAAATATATTTACAAAAAAAAACAGTTACCTAAAAAAATGACCCAAAATATAATAATTATATACAACAATTGATTTACACTGTCCTCTGGCAATGAGGTAAAATGGTCTGGGATTATTGGTTGGATAACTCACTTGGAGTAAATAATAATTAAAATATTATAAAACAATTAAGTACTTATATAAGTTACAAAAGGGCAGTTTAAAATATGAGAATAGTCAGTTAAGACAGTAGAACAATACATACATCAATTTAACAAAATAAAGGTACGTACTAGTAATCATAAAATGGGATAATGTATCCTGACCACTTATCATAAGGGTTATGTAAAATATTAATAACGAAATAAATACAAAGTAAATAGAGAATGACAAATTTAAACAAGTAAAAAGATTCAACAAGTTGAGGGTACTACCCAGGGATTGTGCACAAACCTGTTTGTAACCCACTTAGACTGAAGGCCTAAGTATCCAAGTATATATTATAAAAAAATTGAAATTTAAATTATAAAGTTAATAAAATATAATGGTGCTTAGTAACTCTTTTGTTGGAAAGGGAGTTACTTAATCTGCTGTCCAGTGTTCAGGTAGTGGATGGCTCTAAGATGGATCAGCCTATGCTCCGTGTATCAGCCTTTAAGGACTGGCAGACCAACCAAGTGTTGTACTTCTTTCTCCCAAATCAAATAATCTCCTTTTCCCAAATAAAAATGTACTTCTTCCCAAAATAAAAAAAAAAATCTTCTGTCCCAAATAAAATGTGATTCTTCCCCAAATTAAAACTTCTTTCCAAATAAAATGAAATTCCAAACTTGGAAGTTGGAGCCGGCAGGCTATAAGAAAAGAAAACTTTTTTTATTCTGTGTTCTTGTATTTACTATCTATATTTTTTGTTCTAGTAACAAAAACTAGAATATATTTGCCATTAGGTGACCTTGGCTCAAAAATATAGTGTTACTGCACTGGAATATATTATAATTTGTATCTATATATATAAAAAAAATAGGAATGATATTTGGATATTTGTAGTAAGCTGAGAAGATTTAGATGATTGGGAACTGGCAAATTTAAATGGAAGATGTGTGATAACTTACCAGAACTTATTTGGGAGTTTTATTTTCCATAAATCAACGTAACTTCTTAATGCACAAAACTAAATACGTCTTAAACAACAATAAAAATATTCTTCACCTTTTCCCCAAAAAAACAATAAAATAACTTAAATTCTTTTTTTACTCCCTTCAAGTACTGCCTGCCGCAAACTCAACAACTCATCTCCTTCAAGTTCTGTTACAAAATGGCCATTACATTATTCTTTTTTCCTTTTGACGAGGGAATCGATTATCTTATCATCGATATCGATAATCATAATAATGAAATATGAGATCGTATTGTGGGTTGCATACTCCAACGGCGGCAGATTAGTAGTTAATGTAGGGATTCGGTTTGCTAACGTACAAAATTTTAGATTATTAACGATCGTATCGTTACAATCTCCTACAACTCGGGAAAAAAAAGAAAAGCCATTTTCTTTTTTTTTTCTTACTGGGAACCCAATTATTGAGGATAGTAAACCCATTAAATGGTCTGTAGCTATTAAATGACATGTGGACTGACTTACTTATAAATATACCTCTAGGTGCATAACGAAAAGCTAAAGGTAATTTTTTTTTAAATATTGAATTAAAACATACTAAGTTGTTTAAACTGTGGAAACCACATTTAAAGGAATAAACATAGCATAATAACAGAATAACACTAGCTAAAAATAATTGACAGTAATCACACACTGTGAGATTAAACCTTTGTGTGAATACTAAACTACATAATATAGTGACTCAGATACTGCTCTGATCACATATAATTCATTGCACAGAGTCTTTCATCTGTGACTTACCTAATAACTGATAAACCAAAAGTTGTTGAAGTCAATCTAGCGGATTTAATAAAACCCCATATTATAATTGCTTCAACTCCACAAACACTCAACTACCACTAAAAGTAGGAGCAAACAAAATATACACTCACATAATCGAAAAACTAACAACTTCTATCTGTACACCGAACTCGAACGATTAAAAATAACCACAAATTTAAGAGCTGTGTAAGAGAAGTCGTAACACTCTACCACCATTAAGAGTAGGAGTGACCAAAACACACACCAAATATAAATAAAGTATCTAACAACTTCCACCTTTACATCGGACTCGAACGATTAGAAATAACCACAAATTTAAGAGCCGTGTAAAAGGAGTTGCAGCACTCTACCACCAATAAAGGTAGGAGTGACAAAAAATCCATACCAAATATTACCAAATAAATAACAACTTCCACTTTTACAAAAGACTCGAACGATTAAAAAAAATAACCACAAATTTAAGAGTCTCGTAAAAGGAGTTGTAACACTCTACTACCAATAAAGGTAGGAGTGACCAAAATAGATACCAAATATAACCAAATGTAACTCCACATACTCAGATAATTATCGCTGAATGGGTAAGATAGACCAATTTGACTCAACAAGGGACACCAGATTTATATATATTGCATATCCAAGGTGAGACAATCATACAGATTTTATAACCATTCGCAATATAACAACTAAACTCAAATAAAATTGAACATGTCGACCAACACATTACTACGGATGTACCAACGTAATAAAAACAATGGTAGCAAGAGCCAGATCCAAAATCGATTCTACCCTAGACAACAGATTCAAATTTAATATATCCAAGGAGAACAATCAGGCTCATATAAGACTTCTTGCTACACAATACGTAACCTTAAGCTATAACAAAGGATAAAGTATACTGTGTACCAGGTGACTACTGACTGAGACGACATTGGATTCACCTATCTTCAGTTCACATGCTGTTATGAAGTCAAACCATCATAGAAAATAATCGGTCGTATAGTCCTTAACTAGTATACAGCAATAATCTGGCATTCAATAATATTTCGTTGACTAGGCCGAACATCCGGAAGAATCCCAACTCATCTTCCTAGGACTCCCTTTCGTGTCCTTGAAAATTACTAAACCCCAGATTAACGTGCATAACCAGCAAATTCTACACACCAAGAAGATGAATGGTTATGACCATTTATATGAACTAATGAAGGTATAGGTACCAGTATGGAATTATCAAGACAAATATAACTAACTCATTCTGGAATTCTGTAACTATAGCATAAAGCTACAATGGATGAATAAGAATAGCCAGAAGAAGAGCACATCAGATGTTGGAGACATCCCTATTAACGAATTAACCATAAAATAGTCGACGACAGAAACACATACTAAAATAAGCAGGACTAGAGCGCGCGTAAACCAATTTCCAATGAAACTGCAGATTGAAGTTGTCTCTAGTCGCTAAACAAAATTTTTGAATTTGTAGGGAAAGTTAGGTTTCAACTAAAATATCCATTTGTCCATTATACAAGAACATCATTAAAGGTATCTATATTATAAAAGGTCTAAACTTAGTGAGCTAGATAATTTAAACGATTAACTACAGTGAGAATACCATAACTTATAATCAATAGTTTGATAAAAAATGAGTAGACTGAAGACAGATATCTAAAATGTTTGATACATAATATAAAGACTATATTTAACTATACTATCAGGAGATCTAACATCTGGGAAGATGCGTATATCATAACGACAAAAACCATGAGCTATGAAATCCGCCCCTTATCGAGGTACCAATTGATAAGGTTGACAGGTTTCGAACCCACGTTCTACACCGTTAAACACACAGCCAGAATTTGCCAAAGATGAGTAATCTCAACACTTTGTATCTCTATGCATCTCAACATATATTAAGACAGTATAGTGAATCGATTGGGGTTGACTTTAGTAAATCAACTTGTTTCCGATTCCTTATAAATATAATTTAACTATATAGTATTCCTCAACTGTATAGTATTAAGGCTAGATAGACCAAATGAAAATAATAACCTTCCAGACTAATACTAAATTTTATACTAACTTTCTCGATACAAATATCAAAATCGTAACCAACATACATAAAACATACCCAAACCGTATGAAAACAACTATGTACCAAGGATGACAGTTCTGTACCAGTATTTACGCTATATAATTAAGTAAAAATTACTATTTAACTATCAATAAAAATTTAGTAGTAACAAAATTTACAATAAATACAACATAGCATTTATCCGGGGTTTTCAAATCAAAATCCTATCCAAATCCTAATCATGAACCAATCAAGTATTACCAAAAAAAATTAGAAGGAGGAATTAACTTAAGCAAGGTTGTTAAGTTACGTCTTCTTCTGATGATGAAGAGTCCAAATCATTGACAGTATTATCTGGCAGTAAATCCTTCACGTGGAATTGACCGATACGTTTGTTAGACAAACTATCTTTCAGTTCATAGACTAAAGGAGAAATTACCTTACTGACAATACAAGGAATGTATTTCTGACAGAACTTGGCAGAAATCGCATTTTCCTTGCTAGACTTAACGAAGTTCCGTTTCAATACTCGATCGCCAACAAAGAATCGCAAGTCTCTTTTCCTCAAGTTATAGTGACCTCGTGATCGAAGGTAAGAAGATTTCAACTTCTTCCTAATATCGGCAAAGATAGGGGGTAGATGCTGAAGATCATCTAACCGATGGAGGTTCTCTGAAATTTGAGGAAGATTTACAGAATTGTCTGAAATTAAACCAAAATAATCACCGGATAAAGGCACATTTCTGCCAAAATTTAGATAAGCTGGAGAACATTTAGTAATCTCATGGACAGACGTTCTTATAGCCTGAGCTATGGAATGGATATATTGGTCCCAAGCTCGATGGTCTTCGTAAGTATAAGATCTTAAAGCAGTTACGATACTGCGGTTCACCCGTTCGCTATGGTTCGCCTGTGGATGATATGCAGCGTTATAAAAAATCTTTTGTACCTTGTATTTACTGAGGAGGTCTTTAAAGGCCTTAGATACAAACTGAGGACCATTATCACACGATACTATCTGTGGAACACCAAATAACAAGAAGACTTGCTCCTCTAAAAATTTAACAATAGCAGGAACAGTAGCCTTACGAAGAGGAAAAACTAAAGGAAATTTTGTGAAATAATCAACAACTACCAAACAATATGTATTCCCATTGTAACTACGGGGGTATGGTCCAATAAGATCCATAGAAATCATCTGCCATGGGAAGTTAATGTTTCTAAAAGAACCCATTAATCCAGCTTGTGGCATATTCCTGGGCTTGCATGTAGCACAAACTTTACATCTAGATATATACCGTTTAATTGCATACCGCATGCCAGGCCAATAATATAATTCAGCTATTCTACTAAACGTTTTATAAAAACCAAAGTGACCTGCTGTCACATTATCATGAAATGAAGTCAAGATTTCATCCCTATTTGCTGTGGGGACTACTATTTTCCAATCCGACATATTATTTAAAACTTCTGTGGAACTAACAATATGTTTGTAAAGAACATTGTTTTCCACTTTGAAATCAGGATACCGATCCGGTTCTTGAGCAACCCTAACCAACATCTTTTGATACCATGCATCTGGAATTAAACTAGACAAATCGAGAATATTAATATCAAAAGTACGAGACAAGGCATCAGCTACTACGACACCATTGGCTTTGCGATGTACAATGTTATAATCAAAAGCTGATAGTTTGCAAATCCAACGGGATAAACGTTGTGATGGGTTACGCATGGAATGTAGCCATAATAAAGAGCTATGATCGGTAATGAGTGTACACTTACGACCCTCTAAATAATACCGGAATGCCTCTAAGCCATGAATAATAGCTAGGAGTTCACGCTCTGTAGTCGAATAGTTCTTCTGAGCTTTGTTGAGTTTCTTACTAGTGTAAGCTATAGGGTGTTCCGCTCCATCTTTCATCTGAAAGAGGACACCACCTGAAGCGGTATTGGAACAATCTGTCATGAGATTGAAGTGTTCGTTAAAATCTGGAGACATCATGACAGGAGCACTAGTGAGAGCTTCTTTAATAAGCCGGAAAGCATCATCGGCTTCAGAAGTCCAGGTAATAGTCTGGCCCTTTTTCCTATTTTTAAGGAGATCAGTAAGTGGAGACAATAAGGTGGAGTAGGAAGGTACGAACCTACGATAATACCCACACATTCCCAAGATCCTACGTAGTTGGGTAGTGGTTTTCGGTATTGGAAAATCCTTGATAGCAGTTACCTTATCAGGATCTGTCTGCAAACCTCGACTATCGACAACATATCCCAAAAACTTAAGATTAGGACGACAGAAGTTACATTTTTCTATATTAACTGTTAAATTCGCCTCTTTAAGGCGAGAAAATACTTTCTCTAAAATCTCAATATGTAAATCAAAATCAGGAGTGACAACTATAATGTCATCTAAGTAATAAAACACATATGGTTCCAATTGTGGACCAATGACTAAGTCCATCAGACGACACATGGTCTGAGGAGCTGACACAAGACCAAAAGGCATAGTAACAAATTGAAATAAACCTTTACCACTGACAGCAAAAGCAGTATATTTCTTACTTTCTTCACTTAAAGGAATTTGTAGAAATGCTTTGGATAAATCAATAGAAGAGATATATTTGGCTCTCCGGAGTTTGCTTAAGATGACATCAATTCTGGGGATAGGATAGGCATCCCTGTTAGCAGTGATACTATTTAGCTTACGACCGTCAAAACAAACTCGGAAGGATCCATCCTTCTTTTTAGTTAACCAAAGTGGACTACAATAAGAAGAAGTCGATGGTTCTATAATATTTAAAGAAAGCATTGAATCAATCTCTTTTCCCAAGTCTGCGTGCCACGCTTGAGGTATAGGATATTGATATTGTCTAAATGGAGTAGATGTATTTACCTCAATAGTGTGCGAAATTAGAGAGGTACGGCCTAATTTGTCTTTCGAAGAGATCGATGAAAATTTGGACATAATGGCCTCTAATTGTTTCTGCTGTGAAACTGATAAACTAGAGAAATCCTGGATGACAGTAAGAGTGGATAAATTCAGTGGAGAAATACACAATGAAAAATCTGAACAATCTAAGGTACTATTAAATATATTTAGAAAATCCATGCCAAGAATTATGGAATTTTGTACAGAAGGAATTATATAAAACGTAATGTTCCTCCTGATATTAGCCACTAAAATTTCGGTTTCAAATTTACCTACTATAGACTGGATTGTTCCATCTGCAGTTGAAACTTGCAGGGAGGAAATAGGTGATATGCTAATGTTAGCTTTATCTAACATTTCTAATGAATGGGAACCTAGTAATGAAATATTGGAGCCACTATCCAATAATGCCAAACAAGATTGTCCTAGAATCTCAATTTGGAGATATGGTCGATTATCGTTACATTTCTTAACTAATAAAGAATTTATATCTAAGCCAGAGACTCTAGATATAGAATAGTCATTATAAGGTACTAATATAGAACTATCATTATCATTTTTAACATCAAAACTTGGTACAGATGACAGAACTGTTTCCTGGTCCATATTATTAACATAATTACACCTAACATTTAATAAAGGAGAAGATACTCTAGAATTGAGAACGTCAGAATGGAGTGCTTTGGGTTTCCAAGTTACTTTTTCCCTTGATTCGACTTGTTGTGGCGTTTGTGCTTTGTTGATGATTTCTCTGATAGGGGACCTGACCTTGAATTGCTGGACCCTGCTTGACCTATATTTCCTTCCACGACGGTGGTTGTGCTCCCTGATGGGATTGTAGACGGAGGAACGCTCAGGGTACGAGCCTCGGTCTGCTCGTTTCCCGAACACTTATGGCAATTCCTCTTGAGAGTGTTATCTCTTCCACAACCATGACAAAATATATGTGTCCTTGGTTTTCCACACTCATAAAATGTGTGTCCAGCTTCATGGCAATTCCAACATGATAAATTGGAATTTAAAACCGACATGTTACGCTCCCTAGATTTCTGATGCCATGATCGATTTGAAAATTGATACGGAGTGGACGAAGGACCTGAAGTAGGTCGAGATGAGGTCGGAGGATGTGAAGACCAAGACAGAGTTTCTTCAATTCTCTTACATTTGTCAGTCAAATCTTCAATGTTGTGGATATCCACCAAGGCTAACTGAGCATGATAGAAAGGTAACAAACCTTTTAAAATGATTTTGATTTTTGCAGAGTCAGATAAGGGAGTATCTAACTTACTACACATACCCAAAATATTATTAATAAACATCGTGACTGATTCACCAGGTTTCTGTTTACGGGATTTGATCTCATCCAGTAGATCATCCTGGAATGAATAGGGGAGAAAATCAGACTTCAACTTCTGCACCAGATCAGACCAACAAGACAAACGACCCCTATTATTCATAAACCACGTAAATGCAGAATCTGTGAATAGTTCAGCTGAAGCAGCGAAAAGATCATCCTCTGAAACACCTCTAGATATCCTTAGACATTCAACACGCTCTAAAAATGAAATAACATCGATATGTTGAGTTTGACCAGAAAATGTAATACCCCATTTATGCACTTGAACTGGTTTGGAATATGAAAAACTAGGGACTATGTTAATTGGAGCATTAGGAGTGGAAGAAGCAATAGGGTTAACTCTAGAGTCGAGTTCACCCTCCAAAGTAAGTATCCTAACCGAGACAGACCTTTTGAAGGAGTGTTGATCCTCATCAATGCAACTCAGCAAGTGGACACGACCTGAAATGTGTGCTAAGCGAGAAGTTAGTCGACCATACTGACTGTCATGCACAGTTCCTCTAAATTCGCCCATTTTCTGAGCTAAGTCATCCAGAGTCACGGATATTCCTTGATGTTGTTCTTTAAATGGAATCGATCCAGCAGAAATTTGAGTAAAACTCCTATTGCCCTCCTCCTGTTTCAAGGCTCCACGCAAGACCTTGCGCTTTGTATCAACATTAGGTAAATCCTCAATATTAATACCCCTAATTTTGAGTTCATAATCCAACTCACTAACTAATAAATGTTCTACTTTAAATGAAGACATTATGAAAATATATCAAATATTGAACCTCTACACCAAAATACAAGACCACCGTATTTACCAAACAAGTCGAATTATAGTAATGTAAATTTGTATTAATATTATGAAAAAAATATTAATTCAATATAACGAATATTAAAATAATTAAAGTAATTACAACTATATCAAAATATTAAGTTAAGAAAATATACTCAAATATTGTTTAAATAAGATCAGACCACAATTATTAAAATATACTAAATTTTATCAAATTGACTGTACTGTACTGCCCCAATGTATCTTAACAAACTAAACGATATGTATGATGGTATATTAACTGAGTACAAGATTATCTAATATAAGTGTATATAGCCACAGTTACCAAATATATCTAAATATTTAAATATAATAACACTAAAATATAACTTATGTTACTACTAAGGCCCCACGTTGGGCGCCAATTGTTACCGATAAAAAAAAGGATAAAGCTAATTGTGGCATATTAAAAGGAAAAGCCTGAGATGGTGAAGCCAATATTAGAAATTAAGTAAGATTTATGGTTAAATAAAATTTAAAATTAATCAATTATTATTTTAATAAGATTAAATAACAGGGAATGTAACCAATACAAAAGAAAATAGAAAATTTACTTGAAGTACTACAATAGAATAGGCTTAGCTCAAAAGAATGAGAGTAGTGCTCAGAGAGGAGGTTGGCACGTTTGCTTGCCTGTAGTAACCTAAGATAGTTAGATCAATCCTAAGATGATCTTGAGATGGGCGCCAGGGTGAATTTTGAATATCACTCCAATTTGGGATATATGTAATTATATACTAACTGAAAATTAAATGATAGGAAACAAATAAAAATCAGAAATGCTTTATACACTATATTCAAATCTTATGTACTATCCCAACCCTATACTTATATACCCTAACCAATTATTAAAATATATCCCCAAAATATATTTACAAAAAAAAAACAGTTACCTAAAAAAAAAAATGACCCAAAATATAATAATTATATACAACAATTGATTTACACTGTCCTCTGGCAATGAGGTAAAATGGTCTGGGATTATTGGTTGGATAACTCACTTGGAGTAAATAATAATTAAAATATTATAAAACAATTAAGTACTTATATAAGTTACAAAAGGGCAGTTTAAAATATGAGAATAGTCAGTTAAGACAGTAGAACAATACATACATCAATTTAACAAAATAAAGGTACGTACTAGTAATCATAAAATGGGATAATGTATCCTGACCACTTATCATAAGGGTTATGTAAAATATTAATAACGAAATAAATACAAAGTAAATAGAGAATGACAAATTTAAACAAGTAAAAAGATTCAACAAGTTGAGGGTACTACCCAGGGATTGTGCACAAACCTGTTTGTAACCCACTTAGACTGAAGGCCTAAGTATCCAAGTATATATTATAAAAAAATTGAAATTTAAATTATAAAGTTAATAAAATATAATGGTGCTTAGTAACTCTTTTGTTGGAAAGGGAGTTACTTAATCTGCTGTCCAGTGTTCAGGTAGTGGATGGCTCTAAGATGGATCAGCCTATGCTCCGTGTATCAGCCTTTAAGGACTGGCAGACCAACCAAGTGTTGTACTTCTTTCTCCCAAATCAAATAATCTCCTTTTCCCAAATAAAAATGTACTTCTTCCCAAAATCAAAAAAAAAATCTTCTGTCCCAAATAAAATGTGATTCTTCCCCAAATTAAAACTTCTTTCCAAATAAAATGAAATTCCAAACTTGGAAGTTGGAGCCGGCAGGCTATAAGAAAAGAAAACTTTTTTTATTCTGTGTTCTTGTATTTACTATCTATATTTTTTGTTCTAGTAACAAAAACTAGAATATATTTGCCATTAGGTGACCTTGGCTCAAAAATATAGTGTTACTGCACTGGAATATATTATAATTTGTATCTATATATATAAAAAAAATAGGAATGATATTTGGATATTTGTAGTAAGCTGAGAAGATTTAGATGATTGGGAACTGGCAAATTTAAATGGAAGATGTGTGATAACTTACCAGAACTTATTTGGGAGTTTTATTTTCCATAAATCAACGTAACTTCTTAATGCACAAAACTAAATACGTCTTAAACAACAATAAAAATATTCTTCACCTTTCCCCCAAAAAAACAATAAAATAACTTAAATTCTTTTTTTACTCCCTTCAAGTACTGCCTGCCGCAAACTCAACAACTCATCTCCTTCAAGTTCTGTTACAAAATGGCCATTACATTATTCTTTTTTCCTTTTGACGAGGGAATCGATTATCTTATCATCGATATCGATAATCATAATAATGAAATATGAGATCGTATTGTGGGTTGCATACTCCAACGGCGGCAGATTAGTAGTTAATGTAGGGATTCGGTTTGCTAACGTACAAAATTTTAGATTATTAACGATCGTATCGTTACAAAGCTTTAAAGGGTAACAATCGTGAACAATGGTTTCAAGCCATGCAGTCTGAATATAATTCATTTATAGATAATGAGGTTTGGACTTTAGTAGATAATCCAAGTAGTAAGAATATTATTTCGTCTAAATGGGTTTTCAAGTTGAAAACAGATGCACAAGGCAATACTCGATATAAGGCTAGATTAGTAGCTAGATGTTTTTCTCAATCTTGCGGAATAGACTATCTTGACACATTTTCCCCTGTGGCTAGAACCTCAACCCTAAGGTTATTATTTGCTTTATCAGCTCAGTTAAATCTGTTTGTTGAACATTTTGATGTTTTAACTGCTTTTTTGAATGGGGAGTTGAAAGAAGAGGTCTATATAATGCAACCTGAGGGTTTTATCAAACAGGGAGAGGAAGAAAAAGTTTGTTTCCTCAAACGATCATTCTATGGATTGAAACAGTCTTCTAGGGCCTGGAATGATAAGATTAATCAAGAACTATGTAAGTCTGGTTTTCAAAGACCAAAAAATGAACCTTGTTTATTTTTTAAAATTGAAGGAAAGTATATTATTATAATAATTTTGTATGTTGATGATTTCTTTGTAATTCATAATAATGTATCTATGAAATAAGAATTGTTTAATGATCTGCAAAGCAAATTTAAAATAAAGGACTTAGGATAAGCTAAACAGGTTTTAGGCATTCAGATATCTAGATATAATGATACAATTTATCTAAGTCCAGTTTTGAATTTGTCTTTCAGTTCGAACAGACGATAAAATCACATTAAGCGGAGATAAGTTTTTACGGTAATTAAAACTCGATATTTATATTTAAATTTAAAGTTTGTGTAAATATTTCGGTTTAATACTTGGAATTTTAGTGTATTACCTCCCCTAATGGGGGAGGAAAATAGCAATAAGACGCAAATGTGCGATGTTAGTGATGCGACAAGTTCCCCAGATATGGATATGGATAAGGATATGGAAATTGGTGCGAATTCCGGCAAAACAAGGGAAGTTAAACTGTATCATGTTTCCTCTAATAATTATGATTTTCATAGCTGTTGCGTTTATATCGAAAACTTGACTAATCAGAACATCTCTCGTTTACATCCAATGGTGGTGGGGGAAATTTTGTATCAAAAACTTAAAATCAAAAACCTAAAGGAAATTAAATCTATAGGAAAAAATAGAGTTAAAGTCATTTTAAAATCTATTTTGGATGCAAATCATCTAGTAACACATAATAAGTTAAAAGATGAAAATTTAAAAGCCTATATCCCTAACCATCTCTTGGAAATCAAGGGAATAATTGACGATGTAGATACGAGGTATGATACTGATTATTTAAAAAAACATATAGACTCTTCCGTTAAAATTACCGACATTCCGTTAAAGGTAGATAAAGACGGTAAAACAGAATACGTCCCCAGACGAAATATTATAGTTACATTTGAAGGAAATGTTTTGCCAACTCATGTCGTAGTTAATTTTGTGTATTTACCGGTAGAACGATTTGTAGGCAGGGTAATACAGTGCTACAAGTGTTTGAAATTTGGTCACATTTCTAAGCAATACAAGGGTACACAAGAATTTTGTATACGATGTGCACAAATTAAAAATGATAGTCACATATGCGATACTAAAAAAACTTTTTGTATACATTGTAAAAGTGAAGATCATATTTCGATCTCCAAAAGTTGTCCCGTTTATGAGGAACAAAAAAAAATTAAAAACATGTTAGATCAAAAAATCTCCTTTCTAGAAGCAAAAAGATTTAAAGAATCATCTTTTTCCGAATTTGTTAGTAACAATAAATTTTTGATATTGTCAAATCTTGAAGAAAATTTTCCAAAACTACCTAACGTATCTGATGACATTATGTCATCTCATCCACAATCCTGTTTCACAATCCCCTACAAATTCCTCCACATTTCCTTTTAGATTTGGCCCGTTGCAGCCTCTACCACCTAATCCCAATAAACCTAATAGTTCAATAGATGGTGAAAAAAACAAGATGGTTATTTCGTTAGTCAAATTTTTTTCTGAATTTATAAAAAATGTAAAATCATTTGAGGATGTAGAAACACTGGATAATAATTTGTTAGCTAAGGGTTTGCATACTATTCTCGAGGATATTTTTAAAGGTACTTAAATTTATGGCTTTAAACAATAAACTTAAAATTATGCAATGGAACGCTAGATCAGCTGTTGCAAATAAAAACAGCCTACTCAATTTCCTTATTAAAGAAGATGTTGATATTGCTCTTTTAAGTGAAACCTGGTTCAAAAATAATGTTGTATATAATTTTAAAGGTTATAATATTGTTCGTCAAGATCGTGCAGACGGTTTTGCTGGTGTCGCTGTTTTGGTAAAAACGGGTATTTGTAAATATTAAAATTAAATAAAAACTTCAATAAAGAGCTGCTTGCCTGTGGTATTAAAGTTAATTACGATAATACTCACTTGAGTTTTCTCTTTGTATATAGATGTCCAAAAACCAAAACCAGAATAGAAGATTGGACAAACTTATTTTCTCAAGTGAAGCACCCTTGCATTATTGGGGGTGATATGAATGCCCACAATGCGCTCTGGGGATCATCAAAAAATGATAATATTGGCGATCAAATTGTAGAGACCCTACAGGATCTTGATTTCATTGTGATGAATAATGGTCAACCTACTTGTCAAGGAAATCCAGGATATTCAGTTTCTATGATTGATATTACGGTTTGTCCCCCTTCCATTTTTTCTAAGACAGATTCTGATACACTTGGATCAAATCACTATGTTGTAAAAATAGAATTCGAATACCCAAGAGCTGTTAATGAGACCATATATCCCAAAAGTAAATGGAATACTAAGAAAGCTAATTGGGATATGTACGCTGAAATAATCGAGAATACTTTAAATGAAAGTGGACCTATATCCCCAAATGCTGAAGAAAAATATAATCTTTTATTAGACTGTATCAATAAAGCTTCCACACAATCTATTAGCCAATATAAACCCTTTAAGTGTAAGAAACGGACTCCTTCACCATAGTGGGATGCAGAATGTGATCTAATTGTTGCAGAAAGAAAAAATGCATTAATAAAATACAAGCAAGATCCATCAGTTGAAAATTTTATTAAATGTAAACAAGCTAGTGCACACGCTTAGAAATTATTGAAATCGAAAGCCAAACAAAGCTGGGTTGATTGGTGCTCAAAATTAAATAAACAAACGTCGCCTACTTCGATTTGGAATCAAGCGAAAATGTTGAACAGGAAAAGGGTCAATGCTCCATTTCCACTAGAAGATTCGTGGATAGCAGAGTTCTTCGACAAAATTGCACCACCATATGTGAACAATCACGAAGATTCAATGTTATTCAATCCGAATCATAGTCATTTTCTCTTAAAACCGTTTACTATGCTAGAATTGGACTGTGCCCTTAGTGACCGTCCTAACACTTCTCCTGGTTATGATGAAATCAAATATATTATGCTATTGAATTTACCAAATAATGCAAAAGAGTTACTTCTAAATATTTTTAATTAGATAATTAGAGAAGGTTCTAACATTTCGGCCTTCAAACATATTATTGTCGTTCCTATTCCCAAACCTGGGAAAAATCTAAAATTAGTTGAAGCTTACAGACCCATATCTTTATTATCTTGTGTACAAAAAACTCTAGAGAGAATAATTAAGGCTAGGCTAGAATGGTGGTTACTAGAGCAGAACCTTCTACCCAAAGAACAATACGGATTCAGGAAAGGTTTTGGTACTTTGGATGCATTGGCTTCCCTAGTTGTAGACATTCAAAACAATTATTCCCGGAACAATTACTTACCGGTATTATTTCTTGATATAGAAGGTGCTTATGACTCTGTGTGTCTAACAGCACTCAAAGAAAAAATGACAAGAATATTTCAAATTCCAGCTCAATTTGCTGATAGTATTGTTAATCTTTATTCAAACAGATTAGTTTATTTAAGAAAAGAACAAATGCTCATAGGTCCCAGAATCGTAAACAAAGGATTACCTCAGGGTTCTGTATTGAGTCTTATCCTGTTTAATTTGTACGTAGCGGATTTGTACAATATTAAAATAAATAACATACCATTCAACCTCATACAATACGCAGATGATTTCTGCATTTATACAGAACACAAAGAATATAAAAAAGCAATCAAAAACTTGGATAGTATCTATCAACTACTTCAAAAATGGCTTTATAAAAACAATTTTGAATTATCTTGTAATAAATTTCAGGTTTGCATTTTTACCAGGCATTATAAACCTAACGATCAAATAATTAAATTGGAAGAGCATCAATATCCACTAAAAAATAAGGTCAAATATTTAGGGATGACACTTGACAAACATTTGACTTGGAAGGATCACATTGAGGATATGTTAAACAAATGCAACAAGGGAATAAATTTTCTTAAATCGATTAATAAAACGTGGTGGGGTGCTGATGTAGACATAGCGTATATTCGCTCTATTTTGGATTACGGAAGCATTTTTTATGGATCAGCCAGTAATGTATTGCTAAATAAAATAAACGTAATACACAATTCAGCTCTACGTACATGTTTAGGTGCTATGAAGTCCACACCAATTCAACCCTTGTATTTGGAAGCCTTGGAACCACCTTTAAATATCAGACGAAACTTCCTGACTGAAAAATTTCTGGTAAAGACATATATAAAAAATCAATCGTTATACACAAAGCTCATCACTCTGAATTGCTATGATTTGTCTACTAAATACTGGGAAAAATAGAAATCGCCCTTAGTCTGCGAAGCTCTGCAACATAATATGGAAGCATTAAAAGAGATAGATAAAGCTACGTATACACTTCAAAACATCTCATATGCAACATATCATGTTTCAAATGCAGATATCATGGTACCAAAATATAGTGACAGTATACACATAAATAGAAAGATTATTCACTCAATATTATCAGAATTCGAAAACTCCGTCGTTATATATACCGATGCCTCCAAATCATCAAACGGCACTGGATGCGCTTTTTTTATCCCATTGGAACGAATAGAACACACATTTAAGTTGAACTCCCAGATCTCTATTTTTACAGCAGAAGCTCTTGCAATATATGAGGCCTTACTCTATGCAACAGAAAGTAACTCGGACCATATAGTAATATTATCAGATTCTTTATCAGTTTTGACCTCTATTGGGAAACCGGGATTACCAAATACGTACAGTTGCCCTTATATTTACAAAATTAAGGATATCAAACAAAAGTTAGTAACAAGGGGCAAAAATGTACTTTTTGTTTGGATTAAAGCACATATAGGTTTGGAAAATAACGAACATGTAGACCAATTAGCCAGAGAAAGTATTATGTCTAGTAGAAAAACTTCGTATAAAATCACGGCTTGCGACTTTCTGGCTTCCTTAAAATTAAGATTATACCGAAGGTGGGATAATATATGGAAGGAATATTCCATTGTTAGCCCAAATAGATACACTTCTCTTCAAAGAGATATTCCTAAAACTCCTTGGTATAAGTTTTTTAATGTACCTAGAAAATATGTTACCACGATCATAAGACTGAAATTTGGGCATGCTTGTTACCCCAAACATTTATTTAAACTTAAGATTTTAGATAATGATCAATGTGAATTTTGTACAGAAGAAGGAAACCTAGATCATATATTTTTCAGTTGTCCCAGAAATACTATAATTTCATCCAGATTAATAAATAATTTACATAAACACAATATATTAGCCCCTTGGAACCTTCAGTACCTATTATCATTAGACTCGAGAGCAGTGTATGATTTATTAGTTATGTTTTTAAAAGATAGTAAAATAACCATGTGAATAATTATACATTAGTTAATAACGTAACCTTTGTCTCTTACCCAATTGTTTAAATTCCTTTCTTACCGTGGCCTAGTGTTGTATGTAAAAAAAAATGCCTTGATGGGCCCCTAGGCGAGAAGAGAGTGACCCTGTTTACTGTTTTGTATACTTTTTTAATATAAACTCAGACAACCTTTTTTCTACCATGTTGAGTTTGGCTGAATGACTAAAAGTCTATGCCAAAAAAGTGTCCACTCCATTGGAACAAAATGTAAAATTAAGCAAATGTAAAGATACCAAATCTCATTTAAATAATGTTCCATATCAAAGTATTGTAGCGAGAATAAATAAAACGAGCGGTTCGAATTTATATACATATATTTATTTATAACTTTACAGTTCGGTAGTATCTTAACAACTAACTTACTTCTAACATTGCTACCTATATATACCAAAAGTATTATGTTCGAGAATGTTCTGGCGTAGTCCCACCTCTAATTCGCCTACGTGACCGGTTATTCTCTCTCGCACTCGATACTCCGCGAAGCTTCTCAAAGAGTATTAGAGATGCAATGAAACCGTTACCTGGGCCATGCCGAACGCATGTTCGTAACACTGCTCCCCTCTTAAATCTGATCGTTCCGATCAGCAACTCTATATGTAGGCACAGGATGGAGGAATCTACAGGACTCTCCAGCTCTGCATGAACCCTTTAGAAAGAAATAACAGTCTACTGACTTTGAAGGATACGATCTCATCGGGTTAATGCAACACACAGTAATTCGTACGCCGGTTTCTCGGAAAATCACTTCAAGCATGCTTCTGACAATCTTCCAGTCCAGATTATCTAGTGCATGGCCTATCTTGGGTAGGGCCAAATTCTTGATGTCGTAATTGCACACAATTTTCTTCAAATTAGTTACAGCACGCCATATATCCTCGTAGCTTGCCCTGTCTGTATACGACTTCCTGGTCACCATATACAGCAAAGATCGAGAACCATCTTCTAATCTCAGTACTCTTCCAACTTTAGGCTGCTGTTTTTTTTTATCTCGTCCAAACGACCGAATTTCTTATAAAATACGGATGAGATTCCTTTAGTCATCTCAAGATCTTGGGCAACACAGTGGGCTAGAGAGACGTTATGCGGAACACTAAAAAGATCCTGCTGAACTTCTGTGGTCACGCCGAATCTAGAACTCTTTCTCTATGCGTAATTTGACATAAATTCATTAAAGCTTGGTCGCCGGTTATCTTTGATTTCATGTTGAAGGGTTCGTGCTTCTTCTGTTTCATTTGAGCCAGCATATGGTGCAAGACGATTTATGTGAACTACTTTTGGTTTACCTTTCGGCAACTTTTTAATTCGGTATATTACGTCATTTATTTTCTTTTTAATTTCAGATGGACCTTCCCATTGTCTTTGCAGTTTAGGAGACAAGCCTCGACGACGTTGTGGATTATAAAGCCAAGTCACTGGCTATCTGGATGTGTTGTCGGGCAAGTTCATGTATGTTGTTCATTCTTAACTTCAGGCGGTCGACATAATCTTCGCTTGCAACATGTTCTTCGGAAGGTCTGTAGCCAAACTCTAGGTCGCAGGGTAAACGAACTTCACGACCTAACATCAGGCAGGTTGGAGTCTGGCCTGTAGTTTCATTCACGGCCGAGCGGTAGGCCATTAGGAATAAATGAATGTGCTGGTCCCAATCTCTTTGATGTTCTGATACAACTTTGGATAGGTGTTTACCCATTGTTCGGTTCATTCTCTCGACCATTCCATCTGATTGAGGATGCAGGGGTGTCGTTTTGGTCTTATTGACACTAATCAATTTACAAACGTTTTGGAAAAGGGTTGACTCAAAGTTTCGCCCTTGGTCGGAGTGGATCTCCAAAGGAACACCAAATCGGCTAAAGAATTCTTTAACAAGTACCTCTGACACGGTAGCAGCTTCTTGATTTGGTATCGCATAGGCCTCAGTCCATTTCGTAAAATAATTCATGGCTACCAGGATATATTTATTTCCATCATTTGTCTCTGGAAGTGGACCTGCAATGTCGATTGCTACTCTTTTCATAGGACTACCAACATTGTACTGTCTCATGGGTGCCCTCTTTTTACCAACTGGACCATTACTGGTTGCACACAGTTCACATTTCCGGCACCATCTTCTTACATCATCTTTACAGTTCACCCAATAGAACCGTTCTCGAACCTTTTGCAGAGTCTTTGTGATACCAAAGTGTCCACCTGATGCACCGTCATGCAACGGACGCAATACTTCTGACACTTTACTTTTAGGTACAATTAACTGAAGCTTAGTTTCTGTACCATCATCGTTCTCAAAGGTTCTATACAAAAGATCATCATTAAGCACTAGGCAATTCCATTGGCTCCAGTAACACTTGACTTCGGGACTACATGCACTAATGTCCTGCCAAGGTCTTTCACTTCGACGCATCCAATCCAATACTCTTTTTATACATGGATCATCTGCTTGAGCGTCTTGTAGCTGTTGAGGCTGCCATTGATCATTAATGACGGTGGTTCGTCTCACGGGGCAAAGTCGTTCTTCTAATTCAAGACAATGATTACGATTTGCACTGTATGACCGTCTTGACTTAGCATCAGCATTTGAATGACTTTCCAGCCCTGTGTTCGATTTGTTCTAGCTTTCTGACCGTTGTATTATTTTCTTGCAATTTACGGCGAATGTGACCTACGTCGCCATCTGGTTTCGTGTCTCTTCGGCATCATGTTACGAACTACTTTCCGTACGATTTCCTCTAGACGTTTATTGCTTTGTTCGTCGCTCTCTTCAGAGGTTCGTACTCGATAGCTCCGTGAAGCTTGAGCTGTTTCATGTTCCTAGGCAATAGCGAGCGCTCCATCTAAAACTTTCGGTCTTGCTAGTCGTAAAGCTTTCTGTAGTTCACTGTCTCTCAACCCATTGACGAAGGCATCTACAGCAATTTCTTTCAAAATGTTGTCTGGTGCCTCTGGATAGGCCAACAGCGCTATACGAGCAACATCTGCTTCAAATTCTTGCAAACTCTCACTTGCTCGTTGGATTCTACTTCTTATTTGTACTTTGTAGACTTGTTGTAGATGGGCATCTCCGTAACGTTTGTCTAGTCGAGTAAACAAGGTCTGGTAACAT
Organism: Diabrotica undecimpunctata; assembly: GCF_040954645.1. NCBI lineage: Eukaryota > Metazoa > Arthropoda > Insecta > Coleoptera > Chrysomelidae > Diabrotica > Diabrotica undecimpunctata. The sequence goes on along the minus strand of NC_092809.1, from coordinate 80,077,081 downwards.
TTTTCTTGACCCTTAGGAATTGTTCTTAGGATATCCGCAGCATCACCTCGTAAAGCAGCAGTCAAAGAAACAGCTTTTTTTTGTTCTGTCCAATGATTGGCTGTCGCAATAGCTTTAAATTGTCTAAGGTATATGGACCAAGAGGACTTTCCATCAAATGGTGGCAATTTGAATCTCATATTATGTGTCGTTTCGTCTCTAGATGATTCTTCTTTTACTACCGGATCTAAGGCTATTGTATTAACTGGTGGTAGCACTTTTGTGTTAGTTATCATGGTATCTAATTGTTTAATCTTCTCTTCTACGTCTTCTATCTTGTCGTTTACATTTTTCTGTATCTTATCAAATGTTCTTGAGACTTCTTCAAATTTGTCATTGTTTTGATTACATACTTCGTCGAATCTTCTAGACATATTTTCGAATTTCTCTTCATTTTGTCTAGCTACTTCTTTAATAATTTGAGAAGTTTCATCGAATCTTTCATCATTTTTTTAGAAGTTTCTTCTATCATTTGAGACGTTTCATCGAATCTTTTGGAAACAGTCTCGAATTTATCATCAGTTTTTTTAAAAAGATTCTTCAATTTTTTGCGAGACATTTTCAAATTTCTCATTTATTTTTATTAAAACTGTTTCTTCTGTCTCTGGGCCATCTCCATTCTTGTTAAGAACATTCTTCAGTCGTTCTTGGAGAATCTTCTTGGACCCGCTGCAATCTTCATCGCGTTCTTCTAGTTGCTCTCGCAACTGTTTTACTGAGAGTTGTACTAGCAGCATCTTTGTACAGGCACACACGTACTTTTTTAAATGTTCTTTCGTACAAAGGACACTACCGAACTACGCGGATGTTCCCGACGAACAATACTTTTCAAAAGTTCAAAAGTCTTTTTCAAAAGTCACTGCTGAATTTATTTGCAAACCCCACACCTGACACCAACTGTAGCGAGATTAAATAAAACGAGCGGTTCGAATTTATATACATATATTTATTTATAACTTTACAGTTCGGTAGTATCTTAACAACTAACTTACTTCTAACATTGCTACCTATATATACCAAAAGTATTATGTTCGAGAATGTTCCGGCGTAGTCCCACCTCTAATTTGTCTACGTGACCGGTTATTCTCTCTCGCACTCGATACACCGCGAAGTTTCTCGAAGAGTATTAGAGATGCAATGCAACCGTTACCTGGGCCATGCCGAACGCATGTTCGTAACAGTATTATTGGTTGTCTTATGTATTTGGCTGTGACCACAAGACCCGATATTTCTCATGCAGTCAGCATGTTGAGTTAATTTAATAATGGTCATACCATTGAACATTGGCATCAATTAAAGCGATTAGTTCGTTATGTAAAAAATACAGTGAACTTGGGAGTTTCTTTTACAAAAACTGATTATTTTAATCTTGAAGGTTTCTCTGATGCTTCTTGGGGTGATGATCCTGAAGATAGAAAATATTATACCGGTTTTGTGAGTAAATTAGCCTGAGGACCAATATCTTGGGAAAGTAGAAAGCAAAGAACTGTTGCTCTTTCATCTTCAGAAGCTGAGTATATCGTAACGTCAGATGCTTGTAAGGAAGCTGTATATTTAAATCGCTTACTACATGAAATTTGTAAAGATTACAAAAATAATGTTACTTTGTTCGTTAACAATCAGAGTGCAATTAAAATTGCAGACAATCCAATGTTCCATGGTCGGACCAAGCATATTGGTATCAGGTACCATTTCATTAGAGAGGTGGTAGCTGAAGGTACAGTTGAACTATTGTATAAGCCACCTGATGAAATGGCTGCCGATGTATTAACCAAGGGTTTGCCTAGAGTTAAGCATGAATGCATTTCTGACATTGGCATGCAGATAATCAGAAACTAAACAATTATAATATGCATCTGTGTATTTCAATTTTTTGTTTAATTTCTTGATGTTCTAACTTTACAGTTTAAGGGAGAGTGTTGGAATAAGTAAATTTACTATTAATATTTAAACTGTAAGGTTCAGAAACATTTTTTGTATTATAAGTAATATGTTGGATGGACTGTTTTAATTTTTAAGTTCATGCGCATTGTGTGCGAATGTTGTTGTTAGATTTTAACCGCCATGTTGACATGTTATAAGTTTTTCATTAAATTCATTAATATAAATAAATACAAACGTTTGTGATTTTATTTATATATTAAATTTAAAGGCCTAATACCTACTACTGTCAATGTAGTAGTTACACGAAGTGGCTATTATCATGGTGGATGTATTTTATAAAGTTAAATTATTTAGTAAATATATTATTTATTAAAATTTTTGTGTATTTGGATTAGAATTCGTCGGGAATAGGATTAATAAAAATATGATGAAAAGAAGAATAAAAAGTAATCTTAATTTATTATTTGTACAATCTGCCAAAATAATTAATTTTGTATCAATTTAATTTTATTGTCACATAGCAGCAGTGTCGAACGCGGTTAAAATTGGGATGGGTGACCGCTACGGAACCACGTAGCTGAGGAACACCTCGTTGTTGTCTTACTTTTTTTTTAATTCTTGGTATTATTTTAAGTACTTTTTTGGAAAATGGTAAGTATTAAAATTAGTTTATTATTAAAAAAAAATACAAATAAACTGTTTAAAATTTGTTTATTTCATTGAAATCATATAATAGAAGTATAACTTCTTACGTGTGTACTAAGTACACATACTGTTCCAGAAATGAACATATTGTTTTTAAAATATAAAATAAAAATGTAGTTTTTTAGACTTTTCTTAGTGTAGAATAAGTAAAATAGTCACTTTATCTAGTTTGCTCGGGACACCCGACTCATTGACGCCTCAACCTCCTAAATAGTTTTCACACCTAAATAAAAGAGGAGTAATCTTAACTTTTACGCATCAAGTAGTATTATCAGCTCAGTTCATTCTCACACATCGCCCGTGAGGCATGTGCATTTTTAAAACACTCTCAATTCATGTATAAAATATTTCTCTACGCCGAAATCGGTTTTTTATACATACGGTTTTCTCTTTCACGTGTTATAAAGAAAGAATTTTTTGACATTGTATAGTACACTACGGCCGTGTTGGGCCTCTCTACTTTAAAAATATTTAATTATAAGTCGATAAACTTAAAGTGATTTTATTTCTCTGGAGCTATATTTGCTCACATTAACAATCCTTATCCTTCAACGGTCACTGAAGAACCAAACCTATGGAGATACATCCATACAAAAGTCCTTTGAAGTAAGGCTTGAAATCAAAAGATTTCCAACCCTCGAGTGTGAGTAGCCAGTTATAAGGCTCCCCCTCACACACTCTTTTTTTTATTGAAGTGTTTATTCTTTTTCCCTATTGGGGATATTGATGGACTTAACATTAAACAGCTTGAACCTTATACCGACTATTACTAGTATAAACATAAAAATAGAACGGTAATAAATACATTTAAAAAAAGTCACAACAACAAAGTTAATATTGTTAAGAAGATTTAATATTACCTAATTTTGAGACATACAAAACTATCAAGTAAATTCCATAAAAAAAACAATTAATATTTTTAATATCTCGCACCTTTAGGGAAACAGTGACACAAGTGCAAATGGAATCTGAGCTATCACCAAGATTTATTATAATTAGTTAAATGTCAACATTCACCATACTCCTGTCTCGGATATACCATTTTTAGATCATTTCTAGTATGTCTGACACATTTCTTCTAAATATCTGCATTACATTTTTCTAGTGCCTTATTCCACATATTTAACACAGCAGTATCAGAATGCACATGCCCATCTATACCAATATACTTATTGTAATACGACTTGCAATTTGTCCAAAATATTTTCGGAGGAACTCGTCAATTACATAAATATTTTCTTTTCTGTTATTTTTGGCTATTTGTAGCAATTCAGCTTTAGAAAAATGTGGGTCATATTTAATAATATTTGTTATCAACCAACTGATAATTTATCTTTCCTTATAGTAGTTGAAGGTTGTTTATTTAAAAGGACACTGTGGTAAGGAGCATTATCCGTTACAACCAATGATGGCTCTTCTAAATTAGGTATTAATTGTGTTCTTATCCACTTAGTTAAAAGTTCATTGTTCATTTCTCCATGATAATCAGTTACGTTAGATTTTGAACAAAACAATAAATTTGCTCCCAAAACATATCCTTTGCGTGAACCAGCGTGAACAATTACAAAACGTTTACCATCATAACCTCCTGGTTTTCGGACACTTTTGGCACTATTGTCTTGCCAAGAATTTGTTTTATTTCCTTTGGGGTAAATCCAAGTTTCATCTAAAAAACAACTTCTCTTGTAAATACACTTTCAAGTTTTTTTATATATTTACGAAGGAATCTGGCTCTTAGAGCAACAATACTAGTTTGGCCAATTAATGCTCGTCAATTGTCATCCTTTTTGAATTAAAATCCGATGTCTTTTAACAATGTACTAAGCGATGATTTTCCAATATCCACTTCTTCTTTATCCCTTAATTGACAGGTCAAACTCCGCAAAGTAACATTCTTCTCTGAAAAAAAAAAAACGAATTAATTATTGTCTTTTGTAGCCAAAAATAAGTAGATAGAAAATTTCATGAAAATTGAAGTACCTACCCAGGTGCTATTTTATCATAAAATTCACACTGAAGAAATCAATACTTACTCTGTTGGTATACAGGGTGTTTCAAAAAGGTATGTCATAAATTAAATCACGCATTCTGGGGACAAAAATAAATTTATTTTATCCAACTTACCTTAGTACAAAAGTTTACACAAAAAAAGTTACAGGCCTTTGAAGTTACAAAATAAAAATTGTTTTTTTAACTTATCCTCTAAACTACTTGACATTTTGTAATAAAAATGGACACGTTACTTTCTTCTTCTGTAAGCATCTTTCATAAAAAAGAAACAACAAAATTTAAGAGCACAGAAAAATTTTAAGGGGTATGTGCAGCCCTAAACCCCCCAAACTTTTGAGTACGTTTAAATCTAATGAATTTTGTGGCATCATTAGTTTAACACATTATTTTAAAAATTTTTTTGCCTCCTATCACTTTTTTCAAAAAACAGTTTTTATTGAGTTACGGCCCTTTTCATTAACCTTTAAAAAATTACGTACAACTAAATAAATGGCTTAAATGAATTACCAAGTACAAAAAATATATATAACCTCTATAAATATAATATTACAATAAATGTTCAAAATGAAGCCCATTTTCTTCAATACACATTTGGTATCGTTTTAATGGAAAACCGAATGCGCTGAAAAATCATTCAATCTAAATTGATTTGCAGCTTCAAGTATTCTAACCCTCCATTATTGTTCGTCCTCTATTGTTACAGAATACGCTTTTTCTTTCATAAACACCCAAAAGCAAAAGTACATGGGGTTAAGACCTGGACTTCTGGGTGGCCAAGAAATAGGTGCGTCACGACCCCTTTCAATCCACCGACCAGGATACTGCCTGCAAAGGTATTCCCGGACTTCATTACTGTATTGTAGGTAGAAACCACAGATTTTGCCTTATTGCAATATTCACTTCTTCCAAATACTCTTGTAAATCGTTTGCCAAGAACTGCAAATAATTATCACCATTTAAATTGTTGGGAAGAAATACAGGACCTATTAGATTGTTATCCACAGTTCCTGCTCAAACATTAACTTTGAAAGTCCTTTGGTAATGAGTCGTTTTTTTGGCGTGAGGATTTTCGTCGGCCCAAATGTGCTCGGTTTTTATTCTATTTCTACTAAAGGTAGCCTCGACGGTAAACAAAATAATTCTAATAAAATTAACATTTTAAAATTAACATAAAATTAACGGTTAATCAACCGATAACTCTTGAACCGTTGTTAAGTGATAGGGTTTAAGCAGCTGATCCTTTAAACGCCTCCAAACCCTTACGTGAGGAACATTTAGTTGAGCAGCTATCACCCTTGTACTTGTTCCAGGGACTTCTTCAATGATTTCTAAAATGTCTTTCATCTATTATTGGACGACCACTATTGCCAGCAACTTGCGGTTGGAATATATCCGTTTCCCGTAAACGACGATCAATGGTCAGTAATAATCGTCTATCGGGTGTATTTTACTGCATAACGCCTTACGGCTGCTGTACTATTTCCTTGACATTCACCTACGATATTCCCGATAGTTTATGAAATCATAACTTAATCTGATCCAACTTACCCAAAGTTAAATGCATATCTGCATGCATATCAAATTTTTTAGTATTAATCTTATTCACACAATAAATGATAGCTTCAAATTATTGACTATTATTGATAAAACTGTTTGTAATTATTGTATCCGTAGAAACTAATTGTAATTTTAATTAAACTAACAATAATTATGTTTGAAAATATATAATTCAAATGACATACCCAAAGACTACAAGTTGAATAATTTAAAAAACCAAAAAAAAAAAAAAAATTCAAATAAATCAATAAACACGAGAAATGAGCTAATGTGACTGTCAATAGACATTCTAAACGTCAAAATTTACAGTAAACAAGGAATCTAAGACATGCTATATTGTTGATCCTTGTTTAACTTATTGCGATTTCTATGGATAAGCGGCTTAATTTTGCAATACTAGATTCTCTGAGTAAAAAAGAGACCTAGTATAAAAAGTAATTCGTGAATAATTTTATGCATGGGAAAAGATATAATGGACGTACGATATAGACATTACTATGATTTATATTTAACTTAAGGTAACATTATTAAGTAGGCTTGTCATAAGTACTAAATGACAAATTAATATTATCAACGAGACACCATGCGAAGACCATTAATGTGAGATTACAAATGAAGGGGTTTAATTTGTGATTGAACACACTGTAAATTAGGAAATATGCTATGAAAAACATAAAAGATACCAATTAATGATATTTGCCATTTTTTACGATTCTCATGAGATCAATAAAATTTATTACTTTCATTGACCGGTCACTACGGAATTCCCATTGTTAGAGCCTATTCTTTAAAATCTGTAACTAGAAATTTCGATTTTGAATTTTGACAACAAATATAAAATGTTCCTAAAAAACGCTGAATTTAAACTTTCGCATAAACATTACAATCTATCTAAACAGATTTAAATTGCACAAGATTAAACAAGTACGTTTTTTGAAATAACATAAATTCAGCTACAAATTCTACTCAATGCTGTCTCTGTGGGAGCACTTCCCGTATCGTGAGATCGGTTGTAATTTGATAGTTTAAATTCAGCGTTTCTTAGGTATAATTAAAATACTTCATATTTGTTGCCACAACTTAAAATCAAAATTTCATGTTATAAGTTTTGAAAATTAGGCTCTAAAAATGGAAATGTTATATCAACGGAAGTGATACATTTTATTGATATCATGAGTATCGTAAACAATGGAAAAAATTGCGCAATCTTTATTTATTTAACAGCTTTATAGAAACTGACTACATTTGCGTAAAATACAAAAATTAAGTCGAGTTGACACATATTTTATTAAAAAATTGATTTCGCGCGAGTAACTGACATTAAAAATCGACGGTGGCTTCAAGCATTGTTTCTACGAGAACCGTTCATTCTACACAAAAATGCTTAAAACCATTTTTGTTCAAAATTATCTCAGCTACACTTCTTGTTTAGAACATTTTTTACTACGGCGTACAAGATTCTTGGTAAATCGATGTTTTCCGTCCCCCCCTACGAGGGGGATTTCGGGGGAAGCTCTTGGGTATTAGTGGAAAAAATTTTATCATTTTTTCGGCAGTCTCAAAATTGACATTTTCAGCTTGTTTGTCTAGTTTTTAGAGATCAAATCTCTGGATCTAAATACAAACTTATAAATAAAGATATATAATTCGGAAAGTCGACCCCTGATGATAATGACCGTTAAGCTACTTTTGTTTTCTTAAGCATTTTTTTAAACAGCATTTTTTGTTCAAATACATTTATATCATCTTATTTTTTCTTAATTTTCTTTTTTTGTTTTCAGATAATCATTGAGGGTGTCAGAGGTAATGGGTATGTAAGTGATATAGCTATAGATGATGTTCAACTTATTCCGAATTGTGAAAATGAAGAAGAATTTACGACAAACATGTGAGTGTAAAATCTATGTTATTTCTTACAATTTTTACATAGTAAACACTACATGTCATGTCATAATATAAATAAGTTACTTATGTATACATAGTGAACAAATATAGTGAAAAATAGAAATATAAAAATATATATATATATATATATATATATATATATATATATATATATATATAACTATATATATATATATATATATAAACAATTCAGTTACATGTAAAATAGTTTTCATAAAAACGACCACACTAGGAGTTCAAACAAACAAATTCATGTATACTATAGAAACAGTATTCTAGCAAGAAGTGTTTTGCTAATTTATAAAATTGTTTAGAATTCATTGATTTAATACCAATAGTTTTGTTAAGGTGTAAAAAACAATTATACAGATTATAATCTATTGTATTAAGTTGTCTAACACACAATTTGAAATACCTTTTGTTTCTTGTATTGTACTGATATTACAACAAACTTTTAACAAACTTTCAAATATATATATTGAAGGTAAAGGAAGAATGCCATACTTTTTAAACAAGGGTTTGCAGCTGGTGCAATATTCTGCTGAGTCAATAATTCGGATTGCTGCTTTTTGAAAAGTGAAAATTTTATATGCATAGGACGGGTTTCCCCAAAAAACTATGCAATATGTCAGCATATCATGACCCATTCCAAAATAAACTGACCTAAGAATATTTCGACTCACAGAAGTAGCCAATCTGCGCATGGCAAAAATCTGTGAGGCGAGCTTCTTATACAATCCATCAATATGGTGAGGCCAGTTCAACCTTATCCATAGTAACACCTAGTAGCTTTACTGTCTTAGATGGTTTAACCCATCAATCGGAATTAAATACTATTGTCTGGGTTTTCTGCTCGTTTAACTTAAGTTTGTTACATTAAACCAGGATTTAAATTTTTCTAATCTTTCCTGACTGTAATTAGTTTAACGTCTACATAATAAGGTTGTGTCATCTGCAAAAATAACACATTTGGTGTTTTCCAACGCATTCGGTAAATCATTTATATATATCAAGAATAGCAGAGGTCCCAAAACTGATGCTCGTGGTACTCCGGTTGAAACTAGTAGAGGATTAGATTCTTGATTATTAAATCCAACAATCTGTGTTCTTCCTGTAAGATATGATTTTCAAAGATCATGTATGGTACCCCTTATTCCATAGTACTCCAATTTTATCAATAGTGTTTGAATATCCACACAATCAAAAGCTTTTGTAAGGTCACACAGTAATCGTTTAGTAGGTTCTATTACTTCTAATAAAGCTTAAGTTGTTGAGTATTTATTTTCTAAAACCAAATTGAGAGCTAGATATAATTGATTTGTTATCCAAATAATTTGTTATATGATCTTTAATTAGGATTTCAAAAATTCTACCTATTATTGGTATTATGGTAATAGATCTGTAATTGTCTGGAGCATTTTTATTTCCTTTTTTATGTAGCGGAATTACTTTTGATATTTTGAATACATCAGGCCAGTAACCTTCGTTAATACATTTGTAAAAAATATTATTGTGAGTGGTTCAACAATTTTATCTAGATATGCCTTAATAATTTTACTGTTAAAACCATAGTAGACAACATATGAGGAATTTTTTAATTTGTGTATGCATTAACTACAAAGTTATCTCGTAACTTCACGTATAACGTCGCGTTATACGTGAGTGAAAATGATAGTTGATACATCAGATAACTCAAGAAGAAAGGCAAGTAGTTAAGTTAAATATGATACATCACATGAATTCGACTATTATAACTTAACTACAGGATAACTTTACCTTATATTTAACTTGAGTGATAAATGACAGAGCTGAATATTATGTGCAATACTTATAAACTTTAAATGAATGAAAACTATTCATAAACTCAATTACTTCCGATCTTAAGCTGTTAAGTTCCTCTGTTTATATATATTTTCTGACGTTCCAGACATTACTACACAACTCCGGATTTTTCGATGACATCTCGAACATTATAGATTTTTAATACTTCTTCTTTTTCGTCAAGTGACTTTTTCTATATAGAATAAATCTTACAAATACTTTTACGCCATATAGACACCTATCTATTGATAAAAGCTTGTTTGCTTTCAAAGTGCATATATCACTAAACCAGTACATGCTAATGAAACCAATAAAAAGAGGCCTTAAAATTTATTTTAAATATATGAAGGAAAAGCCACTGAATTTTTTTTTATTAACCCCTGTGCAGTGTTTGTAGGTAAATTCCATAAAATATTTGGGAACAAATATCAATAGTCAGTGTAATCCAAAAAAAGAAATCCTATCAAGAATCAAACAAGCAAGGAAAACATTCATGAGCATTAAAACATTTTTTACAAGATCAGACCTTAGTCTACAGCTTAGAATCCGAATGATCAGATGTTACGTTTTTTCTATCTTACTGTATGGCTGTGAAAGTTGGACAATGGACTCTGAAATAGAAAAAAGAATAGATGCCTTTGAGATGTATATATACAGACGAATGTTGAGGATTTCATGGGTACAAAGAGTTACTAATGTTGAGGTACTTCGTCGCATGTGTAAACAAAAAGAATTACTACGAATAATCAAAGAGAGGAAAATGCAATACTTGGGTCATGTGCTGAGAGGCGAAAGATATGAATTACTTCAAGTTATACTGGAAGGAAAAGTACAGGGCAAAAGATCAGTAGGAAGACGCCAGAACTCGTGGCTGAAAGACCTGAGGAGATGGTTCGACCGCTCATCCGCAGAGATCTTTCGCGCAGCAGTTTCCAAAACTACAATTGCCATTTGGATCGCCAACCTTCGAAAGGAGACGGCGCAATGAGAAGAAGAAGAAGTGTTTGTATACTGCTATCTGGTCACAAATGACCAATTATCAGTTATTTTCTGACCTAACATAATAACAGCAAATGCTTAAATCTAAGGCTTACCCTATGGCTTACTCTTATTTTATCTATTAACTAATGCACTACAACTAACATGCAATAATTTCACAGCACTATACTCTGCTTGGTACACTAAACTGTTACACATTTACACTAGCTCAAATGGTTTTGTCCTTATGAGTCTTCTCTTTAGTTCAGTGTTGTCAAGAAGCTGGATTGCCTCGACATTCACATGACTATGCAGCCTCTGCTCGTGACTTGCTGCTGTTCTCTTGATTATTTCGATCACAGTTTCCATACCCAGATCCTGGTGGAGGTTGCTGTTACGGATATAGCAAGGAGCATCAACAATGTTTCTCAGTACTTTGTTTTGAAATCTCTGGATAATATGTATATTACTACCTTTGGTGCAGCCCCAGAGTTGGCACCCATATACCATACTGGCCTCAGTACTTGCTTGTAGATGGATAATTTATTATGAATTGATAATGTTGAATTTTTTCCAATCAGCCAATACAATTTCTTATATCTAATATCAAGCTCCCCTCTTTTCTTTTTGACATGGACTTTCCAGCGCAGTTTCGCGTCTAGGGTGATGCCCAAGTATTTTGCTGATGTTGCATAAGGAATTCGGGTATCATTTATTCTAACTGGTAAATTTTCTATTTTTTTATTTGTAAAGTTAACGTGTGCAGATTTAGTCTCATTTAATTTTATTCGCCATTTTCTGGTCCAGTTATGTATTTTATTTACTGATAGTTGCATCAGTCGCTTCTTTACTAGTGTCTCCTATCGCCAGTATGGCTGTATCATCCGCGAAGGTGGCAATAGTATTTTGTTCTAGCTCTCGAATGTCACACGTATACAATAGGTACAGGACCGGACCTAAGACGCTCCCTTGTGGCACGCCAGCTTTGATCTCCCTTAAGTCGGTGTAAACTTCTTCTTGTTTTACTCTGAAATATCTATTCGCAATGTATGATTTCAAGATTTCTGAATACTGTTTAGGCATGAACGTTCTTAGTTTATAGTTTAAACCATCACGCCAGACTTTATCAAACGCCTGTGCTACATTCAAGAAGATTGTAGAACAGACTTTATTTTCTTTTAACGTTTTTTCTATTATATTCGTTATTCTGTGAACTTGATCTATAGTGGAATGTTGATTTCTGAAACCAAATCGATGATTTGGTATAAGATTTTTTCTTTCTAATATTGGTTTTAATCTTTTCAATAGAAGTTTTTCAAATAGTTTTGACATCACCGGAAGGAGTGATATTGGTCGATAGGATGTCACTCCATTAGGATATTTACCTGGTTTGGCGATCATAATTACTTCGGCTACTTTCCAGAGTCTGGGAACATATCTCAATCTAAAAGCAGCATCTATTAGGTGTGTCAGCTTAACTATGGCTTTTCTTGGTAGATTTTTTTAATAATTCGCCTGTTATGAAATCATATCCTGGAGCTTTCTTAGGATTTATATTCTCTTTTATCTCTGTTGATACTTCTCTTAGTGATGTTAACGTTATTCTTTCTTCAGTTTGGAATGGTTCTTCCCATGTCATTTCTTTACCATCATTGTGGTTGGGTTTGAACGTGCTTTCTAAATGATCTGCAAATCGTTCTGCTTTCTGTTCGTTACTTCTAGCCCAGTTGCCGTTTTCCAACTTGATAGGAGGAGAATGAATAATTGGTCTCTTCATTCTTTTTGTTGCCTTCCATAAAGAATAATCTGTGTTCTGGTCAGCTGTTCAATTACTTAGGATAATTTCTTTTGGATAGTTGTTCCCTTTTGTTCTAGAAGTTATTGTGGGAGTATTTTCCCAAGCTGATTGTTGGATATTTTTTATAAAGACTTCTAATTCGTCGTCAAGTTGCCTCGTGTTTCTCAATGGCACAGCAAGATTAATTTTGTGTTCTAGGTTTATTTTGAAGCTCTCCCAGTCAGTTTTTTTTATTAGTCAATATTGGATTAAACTCTTTTTTAATCACTGTATCACTCGTAGTTAAAATTATCGGTGAGTGATCAGAGTTCATGTCCCAGCCGTCATTGATATCCAGATAGTTAGCTGAGATATTTTTGTAAATAAAGAAATCTATCAGGTCTGGAATTTTGTTCCTATCGGTAGGCCAGTATGTTGGTCTACTAGTAGAGATTACTTCACCCTTTTGTTCCTTAACAGCTGACAATAGTTCTTTTCCTTTAGTTGTAGTTAGTCTAGAGCCCCAGTGGGTATTTTTTGCATTGAAGTCGCCACCGATAATGTATCTTTTTCCTAAAGTGTTCATAAACTCTTTATATTGCTCTCTTTTAATGGAGTGTCTAGGAGGACAATATATTTAACTTATATTTAAGGTATGTGTTTTCATCTTCACACAGACTGTTGTAGCTTGTATGTGCTCAGTTGCATATTTTAATTCCTCATGATGCAAGATGTTATCTTTAATTATAATAGCGCTTCCTCCTTTAGCTGCATTATCTGGGTGTACAGTAGAATATACTCTATACCCCCTAAATTTTACATATGACTGTTTAGTGAGGTGTGTTTCAGAAACGAGACACAGATCAATTTTCTCAATATCTAGTACTGCTTGCAACTCGATCTGATGTTGTAACAGTCCATTTGCGTTCCACGCCATTATTCGGAGGTCTTTAGCCATTTCTGATTTTCGGAATAGCTCTTTTAGCGCTATGCTCTAGTCGGGTAACTCTGATATCGATTTGAGTTATTTTGTCATTAATCTTGGTGAGCTTTTCCAATATCATTTTTAATGTTAAACCAGTTTCTTTTTCTTCTTGCGATGATGCATGTTTCCTTGCATTTTTTGTTACATCGCTGTAACTTCTATTTTCAGTGACCTCTGCCGTTTTTAGTTTTTTGCTTTCAATAACTCTATGGGGCGCTTTTATAACATTGTCTTTGTTTGTTCTCTCGTTTCTTATTGTTTGTAATTTTTTAGCTACATAACATCCGCGGTAGTTTGCGGGATGGTTTTCGCCACAATGAACACATTTTGGTTTATCTTCTGGTGGTTTTTGGCAATCTTTAGTAAGGTGTTTACCAATATATTTTACACATCTTGGCTCCTTTTTACAGTATTTTTACGTGTGTCCGTAAGCCTGGCATCTTTTACATGGTGGGACTAATCTGGAACTCCTTAATGGCTCGATTTCAACTCTCGCACTAAGTATGTCTGTTATGCCGTAAATTCTATTTATATCTTTATCCTATCTAAATGTTAGGATGAACATATCTAGTGGTTTTTTAGTTTTCCATTTGAATTTCTTGTCAGCTTTAATGGCTTTATATTGTCGTTTTTGTAGGTCTTTTACTATTTCCTCTGGTGGCCATGTGTGATGTAATTTCTTAACAACAACTCTAATTGGTCTCTCTTGCTTATTTTCATAAGTGTGGTACGAAAGGTTACTCGTATTTAATTTGTCTATTAAAGCTCTATAATGATCGCTATTGGCTGTATTAATTTTTATAACTTCACTGTTTATGATTTTCATAGTGAAGGTAATACCAGCCTCAGTCAGAAGCTTGCTTAGGTCAACAGCACTTTGAAAACCTTCTACTACAACCGGAGGTGGTGGTTTTGTTTTTTTTTATTGGTCTTTCAATTTGTGTTTCTGCACTTGATTTTTGCGGAGAGGGAGGAGATAATGAGGTATCCATTTTACGTTTTTTGTTAGTTTTCCTGTTTTCGGTTCTTATCCAGCCCGTTTCATACGCTAAATCTTCTTCATCGGTGCAGTATTCAAGTTTATCTGTTTTTAATTTCTTTTGTGATTCATCAGCACTTGCGGTTAAACCTGTATGTTGTTCGGCTTTTTCCAGCTGCGCTAATCTCTTTTCCATATCGGCGATTATTTGACTCAACCGTTGATTATCCATATTAAGTCTCTTAACATTTTCTTCTAAATGACACCATGCATTATAAAGCGACTGCTCATTTTGTAAACGTTTCGGTAGTGGAATAGATTTATTTAATCAATATCATGCTAACTACCCCATCGCATGGAAATCAAGATGTTGGTGGATAAAAATATTTTACTACCTTTTAAACACAGCAATAGTAAACAGCTATATTTTATATAAGGAGACTCTGAAAAAAAAAAACTCAAGTTCCAAGCCTATGGCTGCATTACAATTCCGCAGTGAACTAGCTGATAATTTGATTAGCACTTTTACTTTCAGAAAAAAGTCTGGACATCTATCAAACTCAACTTTGAATCCTGGTTTACACTTACCTACCAAAGGAGCTTATAGGCTCTATGCTCTTTGTGCTTCACCTAAAAAGAAACAAATGCCCAGCAATTTGATTTGTCAAGTTTGTAACGTTGCTCTATGCAAAGATTGTTTTGCACCCTACCATAGTAGATAGAAAGTTCTTAGATATAAATTTAAAATATTCATGTATTTGGCTTTTTTTATATTTTTATAATTATATACCATTGCCCAGCAAGTATTAGTTGTTTGTCAAAATGCACACTGATAGCTATATCTACCACCCTTTCCAGCTCTTCTGACTAAGTAAATTTTTTTTAAACATTTTTTGTTTCGGTAATGATGCATATTTAATTACTTTTATTATTCAAAAGTATATTTTTACAATAAAAATAGTTGTGCCAGTTAAAGGAGTAAAACGGTGTTTAAACTCCATTCGCTTAGCTCGGGCATATTTTGACATATTCATTGTCGGAAACCTACAACACAACAATTCCTACTTCTCAGTATTAATAGCTCAAATATACTACTATTGCAGACTTCTTTCTTTGAAAAAAGAAGAATTATTCTAAATAGTGGAAGTGTATACTAAACCCATAACATTTTGGGTAGTATATATTTATTTAAAAGATATTGTTACGTAAAAATATGAGTCATATTTAAAAAACCTGTAAACATGTTTTTATTCACATGTTTATGTTTTAGATTTTACGAGAGGCTTCTATCTACCTGAACCGGTCGAGACGATGACCCGGATTTAGCTTCTGGACGAGCCGATACCAGTTTACCGCTAGTCGAGAGGGCTGTCGATGATTCTAGCTTAACGGTACTGGCATATAAAACAGGAGCTTTCATGGAAGGGAACAGTTAGTTAAATCTGAAGACTCGCGCCCGCGATTTTAATTGTAGCGTTCGTATAAAATAAATTATGTATTATTGAGTAGTTAAATAAATTAATATAAGTTATCGTGCTTTTTAATAAATTAAAATAAGAACCTTGAATAAAGACAAAAGACATGAATAAATTTCATTTCATTGGTGTCAAAGTGAATATAAAATAAATTGTGAAAATGACTACGATTTATGAGCTCACAGTTACGGATTTAAGAAGGCATCTTGAAGATAGGGAATTAGCTTCTACCGGGAAAAAGGCTGATTTAGTCTAACGACTAAAGAACGCTTTAAACGAAGAAGGTTTGGATCAGGAAACTTATATATTTGAAGACAAGCATGTTGCTGTTATCTCGTCGATTGCGAAAGTTTCTGGTGATGTGGCCAAAGTTTCTGGTGACATCGCATCATTAGAGAACAAAGTTTCTGACGATATTTCGAAAGTTTCTTCTGATGTAGCCAAAGTTTCCGGCGACATCGCTTCGTTGGAAGACAAAGTTTCCAACGAGATTTCTTCGCTGGAAAGCAAAGTCTCTGCTAACATCTCTTCGGAAATCTCTAAAGTCACTTCTGAGATGTCTGCCCTCGACGATAGAATATCTTCGTTAAAAAACCAAGTTGCTGCCGATAAGTTGGCCTTCGAAGAAAAGTTGAAAGAGATGGAAAGGAAGATGGAAGAAACAGGGACAGCAGAGAGAGGAAACAATCCGATTACAGTGGAGACAAAAGAAGACGAGACGAAATGTAAGTTGGAGACACGGCCGAAATTTGAAGGAAGTGGAGGTTCTATTCATGTTAAAGTCCCAACTTTCGACGGAAAATCATCATGGAACAACTACATGAAACAGTTCGAATCAGCCGCAAGAGCGAATGGATGGTCTGAAAAAGAAAAGGCTGTAAACCTGACTATCGCTCTTCGAGGAGATGCCTTAGATGTGCTTCAGACCATAGCCATAGAGGAGACCGATGATTTCGAACAACTGAAGAAGAGGTTAAATATGCGATATGGCCACGAACATTTGGAGCATGTATATCAGTCGCAGCTTAAAAATCGTAGACAGAAGAAAGATGAGGCTCTTCAAGAATATGAAATAGATATTGCCAGATTAGTACGATATGCTTATCCAACAGCTCCCGAAGACATGATGGAAAAATTGGCCGTTCAAACGTTTATTGATGGTCTTCGTGATCATGAAATGCAGAGAACACTGCGATTAGCTCGTCACAAGACGCTGGTTGATGTCCTCTCCGCCGCCCTTGAATACGAGTCAGATACGCAGGCCTCTGGCGGGTACAGTAAAGTTAGGACTGTAAAAGAGGAAGGAGGTGAAGATTAACTTGACCAGCTCGTTAATATGATGAAAAGCATGACATACAAGAAAACGAAGACCATCAGATGCTGGAATTGTGGCGAAATAGGACACGTACGAAGTTCCTGTAAGCACCCTAGGTACGACGCAAATCAAGAAACTCACCATCAGGAAAACTAGAACTAGTCAGCCTTAGGGGGGCAGCTTCGACCCAGAACTTTTCCAAAGACCCTCTCATACTAATAGCTTCTTTGAAATGTCGTGAAGATAGTGTATATGTAGATGGAGACATAAATGGTAAAAAGCATACGTTGTTGGTGGATACCGGAGCGACCAGAACCATTATACGCCCGACAGTTATAAACAGCCGAAAGAAACTGTTACCAACGAGGTTGCGACTTCGGACCGCTACAGGTGAAAATGCCAACATTCATGGAGAAATCCAGGTACAATTGGGAATTGGAGCAGAAAAGTTCGTCCATACTGTTATAGTTGCTGACATCGAAGAGGATGTTATATTAGGAATGGACGTAATGAATATGCATGGATTCCAATTGGATTTTAAGAATAAGGTAATCAAAGTTGGCAACGAGGAGGTATTTCCTCATCCACATAATGACAACACTGTGCAAGCAGCCATTACAGAAGATACAGTCGTGCCTGCGAGAAGCGAAACGATCATAGTAGCGCGACTACAGGGAATTGTAGACGAAGGGACACCTGTTATGATGGATCCTTGGAACCACGACGATGAGGTTGGTCGTGGAATCATAATTGGAAAGGAATTGGTGACTTCGGCTAAAGAAATTCCTGTGAGACTTATCAATGTCAACGACTACCCAGTGACCATAAAGAAAGAGACAAAAGTAGGAACTTGTATACCTGTGACATCCATAATCCGTCAGGCGACAACATCTGATAATTCCAACGACAAATTCGACCAAATGGTTGCAGTTGCAGGACAGTCTCTAAATCAGATGGAGAAAAGGAAAT
This sequence comes from Diabrotica undecimpunctata, assembly GCF_040954645.1. Lineage (NCBI taxonomy): Eukaryota > Metazoa > Arthropoda > Insecta > Coleoptera > Chrysomelidae > Diabrotica > Diabrotica undecimpunctata. The sequence continues at coordinate 80,058,682 of NC_092809.1, read as the reverse complement.
TAAGAGAATTTCTTCGGCAGTATCGTGATATTTTTGTACTGAAAGGAGGAAAGACGGGAAGAACTACCGTTGTTAAGCATAAAATTCATACTGGTAATGCTAAGCCAATTCGTCAAACAGCTCGACGATTACCACAGGCGAAAAGAGAGGAAGCTGAAACGATTGTTCAGGAAATGAAGAAAGACGGGGTGATAGAACCTTCTACGAGTCCATGGGTCTCTCCGGTGGTCCTGGTTAAGAAGAAAGACGGAACGACGAGGTTCTGTGTGGATTACCGTTTGCTGAACGGGAGAGATGCAGTTATACAGAAAATCCAAAAATGGAAAGAGGAAAACCGTCGACCACCTTGGCAGGAAATATCAAACCTATGCTCAGTAGTTAAGACGTATTGGGCCCAGTGGAACTCATTTATCATCGAAGATGGCTTGCTCAAACGAGTCCTGGAAAATGATGACGGTTCAGAGAAGAGAAGACAGTTGGTGATCCCAAAGAGCAGAATAGCCGAAGTACTTCGTCAGTTACACGACAGTTCATCGGGAGGGCATTTTGGTGTAAAGAAAACCCTTCAGCGAATTCGGGAACGGTTTTATTAGATGAACAGTTCCGACGATGTAAAAGACTGGTGTAAGAAATGTACTATTTGTGCCACGAGTAACGGGCCTTACCGAAAAAGGAGAGCTCCTATGAGACAATATAATGTTCGAAGCCCGTTTCAAAGAATAGCTTTGGACATCGCTGGGCCATTTCCAGAAAGTGAAAATGGAGGCAAGTACATGTTGGTAGTAATGGATTACTTTACTAAGTGGGTCGAGATTTACGCACTTCCCGACCAGAAGGCCGCCACCGTTGCAGATAAGTTGATCCAAGAATATATCAGCCGATTTGGAGTGCCTTTGGAGATACATAGTGACCAAGGCAGGAACTTCGAAAGCGATCTATTCCAAGGAATATGTGATAGACTAGGCATGAAGAAAACAAGAACTACCGCGTATCATCCGCAATCGGATGGTATGGTAGAACGAATGAATAGGACAGTTGGCAAGTATTTGACAAAGATGGTGTCCGATCATCAGCGAGACTGGGACCAATACCTTCCGTTCTTCACAATGGCCTACAGATCTGCTGTTAACGAATCAACAGGCCAGACACCAGCCAAAGTCCTATTCGGACGCGAAATGCGACTACCTTGTGATCTCGAGTTTGGATGTCGACCTGGAGAAGATGTAGCAGGTGAAGATTATGTGATCGAATTACGAAGAAGAATGGACGATGTACATGAGTTGGTCCGTTCCCACCTTCAGATCGCTAGCGACCGAATGAAGAAACGGTACGATACACAAGCCGAAAAGGGTTGCTTTAAGAAGAACGACAAAGTATGGCTGTATAATCCCAAGAAGCGAAAAGGTTGTTCTCCCAAATTGCAGCAGTTTTGGGAAGGTCCATACCTCATCATGGAGAAGATCAACGATGTCATCATGTCATCTACCGAATAAGCAAGATTCCGAGGGGAAAGCCGATGATAGTACACCATAACCGGTTGGCGTCTTTCGAAGGTGACCACGACGTAGATGAAGAAGTGGAAGTAAACCAAGTCCACGATGTGTCTGACCTCACGTTTGAGGAATTCATGGGTGCCTATGGAGGTACCGGTAAAGCGAGACATGGTGTTACCACTGAAGAAAAGCAAGATCCACTCGCGCTCCCCGATGACTACTCGCTGGCCCTTACCATCCCGGCCAGTATCAAAGACGCACCAGGGTTGGCATCTGTCTTTCGAAGGAAGTTTGGTCGAGTTGCAGAACTTCAATGCCAGGTGCCAGCTCACGGTAAAACCTTGAAACTCCAAGATGCATCACGTTACCTTTTCTACCTGGTAACAAAAGACACTGCCCGTGACCAACCTACCTACCGAGATGTATGGGAAGCCTTACTTCAATTGAGAGAGCACGTACTAGAGTCCGACGTGCAAAAGTTAGCCATGCCAAAGTTGAAGTGCCGCCAATTAGATTGGAGGGTTATCCGAAATATGGTGAAGGAGATCTTTAAAGACACCGAAGTCCAGGTGTTGTAATCCGCATAGTTACTGGTGCGGAGAGAAAACCGTCCCTTGTCATTTTTATACAACTGGAAGTTGTAAAAGAGGGTCCAGTTGCCGATACCAGCATACCGTTCCAGTTCTAGTCTCGACAAGGTTCCAGGAGGAACCATCTTTTGAGAGGGGGGCAATGTTACGTAAAAATATGAGTCATATTTAAATAACCTGTAAACATGTTTTTATTCACATGTTTATGTTTTAGATTTTACGAGAGGCTTCCATCTACCTGAACCGGTCGAGACGATGACCCGGATTTACCTGCTGGACGAGCCGATACCAGTTTACCGCTAGTCGAGAGGGCTGTCGATAATTCTAGCTTAACGGTACTGGTATATAAAACAGGAGCTTTCATGGAAGGGAACAGTTAGTTAAATCTGAAGACTCGCGCCCGCGATTTTAATTGTAGCGTTCGTATAAAATAAATTATGTATTATTGAGTAGTTAAATAAATTAATATAAGTTATCGTGCTTTTTAATAAATTAAAATAAGAACCTTTTAATAAAGACATTATAAATTGAATAAAGACAAAAGACATAAATAAATTTCATTTCAATATATTTTAGTTCTTATAATTTAACATAACTATTTATTATATATGGTGCAAATAAATAAATATTGATTGTCGGTAATTTGTAAAGTTCTATTTTATTTACTATTTAGTTTGTTTACTATTAATATTGGGTATAAGTACGTGTGCTTGGTTGTATAGTAATTTCCAGCCACTTCGAGTCTGTCAAAAAGTAACTAACTTCGCAAAAAAATAATTACTAAATTCACTAGACAGTTCGGACTGAAGATAGCGAACCGAGTATAACTGATCTTACTCGTAAATACAACTTTAAGTAACGATAAATTTAGTAAAGCAAAGCGATCATAAATGTGAATGATTTAATGTATATTTCTAAAATAAATTTAAACCTCTTATAAGTGTTGTTTGTTATAAAAAATATAATTCTGTTTGTTATTACATTTTTTTAACAAAAAATTCGCAAAAGATTATAAAAGAGTGTTCCATTTAAAAAGAATAAGAAAATTTTGTATTTACAACTAGCAATCACACTGTATATTGTATATCTAGATGTCAAAGATATTAAATTATTTAAAAATTATACTGCACTAGAAAAACTTGTGACATGTCATAAAATTTTTATTACCTTGGACACCTAATCTATAGCCCTTTAAATATTACCATTTTTCTCAATAAAAGTGTAAATATTTCGAAAATTATTAACTTTAGACCTATCAAACCTTATACATACTCTTCATATCAAAAAAATATATTCAAAACTGATATATTATACCAGTGAAGGTGTTCTATTAAAAAAAACACAACTTTTATTTCATTCCGTTCTTCTGATTGACCCTGTATAGTTGAAAATAATTTTATATTATTATAGACGTGTTTGATATACATCAGGTTTTTTATATACTTTATAATTTAGCCATAACAAAAGAAAACCAGAGGTTTGGTCATACTTCCAGAATCGGCCAATACATACATATATAGGGGAAGGTGTCCTAAAATAACATACTTTTTGTTTGAGATACTTTTTTTTAGAGATACCATTCGAAATATCGAACTGAAAAAAATGTGACACATTCCTTTAAATACGTTTTATTCGTATACTTAAACGAAAACATCTCATCTTATAAAAAAAAACGTGAAAAAGTATTTTTTAAAAACCTTACGCTATGTCATTTTACAAACATCTGTCATGTAAAACGGAACAGTCATCGTGGTGTAAAATGGCGTATGTACTCACAATAAAAATGGTAAAAATGGTAACAACATGAAAACATAAAAATATAGGTAGGTAAATTAACAAAACAAGAGCAATTAATTGCATTAATCTTAGCAAAGCTTACAAATAAACTTTTTTACTTTTGCAATGATTGTATTTTATGCAACTAATCCAACGCTCCCTAGACCGAGAATTTCGAAATAAATCATTGCAGTAAAGACAAGCCACATTATCATCATAATCTTTGGCTGTAAACAGACTTCTTCACTTTCTGTTTGTGCAGTGGAACTTTTTTTTAATTGCCGTATTGCCAGATTCAAGAGTATAAGAAGGTATCCATTGAATTCTGGCAGGTAACGGTGGGGGTATTGTGAAAGGATCTTTTGTTTTTGTGTATAACTTCCATACCGTTTTCACATATTTGGTTGTAATTTTTAAACCACTAACATTTTTGAAGATGTTTGTTAGCTTCGGTTTCAGAACTAGAATGTAGGCTAGGCAACCATAACCTATTTTAGATGGTATCACTGATGTGTTGTGTGTCAATGTCAATTGTTGAACCTCATTGTTATGAAAATTTTGGTTGTCAGACAATTGCAAAGGAAAAGGAGAACCGAAAATGAGTTTATTTAACAGCCCTATAGGGTAATAAACTGTGTTGTTTATATATATATATATATATATATATATATATATATATATATATATATATATATATATATAAAGTTATAGAGCGACGCCTATGGGTTTATTCAGGCCTTGGACTTAGGAGTGCTGACATGGTCAAAGACATTGAACTCAAGAGTGCTGACGCTATGTTTTTGGAATATTGTGAATTGTATATGTCTTATTTTAATTAATATTTTATTCAGTTTAGAATCTGATCTTATTGTAATTAGTTGTTTTAGCTCTAATAAATTCTTTTTCAAAAACCTTTTTAGCATTTCCAAATTTGAGTGTCGCAGTCAGTAGCTAGGTAAAACGGGTTTAATGAATATAAATTCCGGTTCGTTTCAACGATTTATTGACCTTAATTCGAAAGTGTTATATTCCTGTGGGTGGATTGAGTAGCCCTTTATAACAGGAATCGTGTTAAGTGGACTTTTCGAGTGAATATCGAAGATACCTGCCTAGCCAAACCTTCTGAGTGAACCAGCTTACATGGAGTGGACAATTCTTCTCTGGTAAGTGGTTATGTCGTATAGAGAGGCTAAAATTCTAATAAATTCTGATTCATCAGACTCAGATTCTGACTCAAAACTCCCTAATAAAGATAATTTTTGTTCTAATTCCTCCTTAATAAATAATCGTACTTCTAATTTAAATTTTTACTTAAAAAAAAAAAAAATAAAAGAAAAATGGCAATCCCACAATTAAAAAAAGAATATCTTGACATAATTCCAGATTTCTACAGAGAAAATACATTACTTCCTAGATTCGTGGAAATCTGTGAAAAATTGATTAATAAATTTTATAATACAGTTGATTCAGATGATTTTCAGAATGAATATCTAATGTCTAGCATATTAGCAAAAGTAAAAGGTGAAGCTGCTATTAACATTTCAGCATGTGTAGTTAGGACCTGGCAAGATCTTACAGATGTCTTGCTAAATATATGCGCTGATAAAAGAGATATTTATACTCTGAGTATAGAAATGTCAGAATTAAAGCAAAATAATGAAACTCCCTGAACAAATTCCCCTTCGTTGGCTCAGTGAAGATGTTCGTTCAGTTGTAATGGAAACACCAAATAATAGTAGCAGAGTTTATTGATGAGACGTATACTATGGGTGTTGACCCGGGATTACTTTGAGTAGAGACTGATGAAGTTGATCGTTGAAGACTATCAAGTTTGTTGAGTGAATATTGATTGAATGCTTCTCTAGGCAAGAGATCTTAGTTTTATATAAGTTTTAATTGGGTCAATATATTCGCGGACCTCGCGTGATATGTGTATCTAATTTATGTAAATTGTTTAACTTTTGTCAGCACTTTTGACTGATGTCCAAATTATATTATTGATAATTGACCAAATGTGTATGTAACCTAATTAACTACGTGTGTGTATTTAATAACAAATAAATTCATTCGGTCTACTGGGTGATAAAATTATACTGTCCAATTTCGGATATGAATTCTGAAGATTTGATATTGGACACTTCCTTTAAATTCTTCAATAATAAAGTACAACATCTTCTGAATTTACAAATATCTTTAATTACCACACGTTCTAATGATCAAGAATTAATAATTTTATCAAAATATTTTAGAAATTTAGTCCTATGAGTATTATTATGTGGTCTAAAAGAACCACTTGGCACCTTCATGTGAACTAAAAACTCTAAGGATTTAAATTCTGCACTAAGTATTTTAACTAACGATTTTCAAATTTATCTAAATGAAAATAATTCTTCACATTATAGACAAGCAAAGCCAAATTTTCAAAATAATCGTAATCCAAGACCATGTCTTAATTTTCACCAAAAATTTTCTCAAACGAACAGATTCTTTACAGTCAATGAACCTCGACAAAGAATTCAAGCCCCACCTATAACAAACTCCACACAATTCCAACAAACAACAAGACAACCATCAGCACCAACCGCTTTTTCAAATAATAACAGAGGAACTTATATTTTTACAAATAACAGAAGTAGTATCTCTTTAAATCAAATCCAAATCGAAGATTTCAAGCCCCAATTCCAATGAGTGATTACCACTACTCAAAATACTTTTAGACCAACAAATTTTGAAAATCAAAGACGATTCAATAATAAATTTTCAAGTCAGTCACAAAATATCATAGCTGAGGAGCTACATAATATTGGCGATACCGAGGAAGTTGAATTAACTAATGAGAATAATTTTTTAGAGGACGATGCCTCGGAAAATCCATAATTACTCAAATTGAACTTTTAAATCTGATAAATAACGAAAGTGAATTGCCGTACATTGTATTTCCTGAGCATAATCTCAAAATACTAATAAACACTGGGAGCACAAAATCGTTTGTAATCCCAAAGGTTGCTGAAAACTAATTTAAAAGTCAATTTTTCGAAAATCTTTCAAATTTCAACAGCACGTGAAGCAAAATAGAAAAATTACTGTACTGAAATTCCCTTATCAAAAATTTTTAATACTAAAAATAAATTAAATTTAAGTTATTGCGTTTTTAAATTCCATGACTATTTTCACTGCCTATTAGGCCTCGATAATTTAAGAAAATTAAATGAAAAAATTGATTTGGCCAATAATGTTTTAATTACTTCGCAGAGTAAGATAAAATTAAATTATTATAAAGCCGGGAATAGTGGCAACACGGATTGTATAGTAGTGCCGCCACGAACCGAGCAAGTTATCAGTTTAAATGTTGGAAATATAACAAATGGCGATGTAATTATACCATGTACATAAATCGGTAAATTAGAAATTCCCGAATGCCTTACGACGGTAGAAAACAATAAGGCTATTTGCACGATTTTGAATTCTTTTGAATCTTATTTAAAATTGGATGTAACTTCCCCAATCGTGGTGGAAGAGTTCGCTGAATACGAACAAATTTTAATTCCATACATGCTGATGAATTTAAATTCAATATTTCTAAAGTTCGAACAGATCATAGGGATTTTAAGGAAAGAAATTCAATATTAAAGCTAATCTTCTATGTCGAAGGAAACCAATTAACTTTTACTAATAAAATTAAACATACAATAAAAACAACAAACGATATACCAGTATATTCTAAATCATATAGATACCCAAAAATTTATAGGAAGGAAGTGCAAAATCAAATCCAGAATCTGCTGGATTAACATATTATTAGACCTTAGGATCCCCTGTGCCTCTCCTATATAGGTGGTCCCAAAAAAATGGCCGCCTCCAAGAAACCCAAGTTTAGAGTCGTAATATATTGTCGACGCCTTAATACTATCACACTTGGTGATAGATACCCTTCATCTAACATTAGTGATCTATTGGATAAACTTGGACGGTGTCAATACTTCATGACACTTGACCTCGCTTCCGGGTTTCATCAAATCAAGATGAATGAAAGCGACATTCAAAAAACTGCATTCAATACAGAAAATGGTCACTACGAATTTTTGCGAATACCTTTCGGACTCCGTAACGTCCCAGCAACATTCCAACGGGTTATGGATAATATCCTGAGAGGTATACAAAATTAAAAATGTTTGGTTTATGTTGACGATATAACTTGTACTAAATATAATTTAATTATATTTAGTACACGTCTTCAGGAGCATCTAGTTAATTTAAGAGAAATATTTCAAAGATTAAGGGAATCAAATTTCAAAATTCAAATAGATAAATCTGAGTTCGAAGGTGTTAAGCCGAACCCAGACAAAATAAAAGCTATAAAAAATTTTTCAATACCCAAAAATACTAAACAATTAAAAGTATTTTTAGGACTTTTAGGTTATTACAGAAAATTTATTAAAGAATTTTCTAAATTTACTAAACCACTAACTATTCGACTAAAGAAAAATGCTGAAATCAATGAAAGCGATTCAGATTACATCCAATATTTTGAAACTTGTAAACAACTTCTAATAAATGAACCCATATTACAGTATCCTGACTTTTCCTGTACTTTCAATCTCACTAGAGAGGCTAGTAATTTTGCACTAGGAGCTGTACTTAGTCAGGGAAAGATTGGATCCGACTTGCCAATTGCTTATGCAAGCAGAACTTTAAACAACTCAGAAATCAATTACTCAACAATTGAGAAAGAGTTACTGGCAATAGTATGGGCTCTCAAATATTTTGGCCCGTATTTATTTGGATGACGCTTTACTATTATTGCTGATCATAAACCACTACAGTGGTTATTTTCTTTAAAAGATCCCAACTCCAAACTAGTAAGATGGCGTTTGAAACTAGAAGAATATGATTATGAAATCATGTATAAAAAAGGATCTTTAAATACATATTGTGATACATTATCCAGAATAGAACTAAACGTCAATAAAACAAAAAATTTGGAAGACACAAAAAATATTTTTGAATAGATGAAATAGATGAAGATAATAGACAAGAAGAAAACTCTAATGACGGTAAAACGATACACACCAATGTAGAAAATTTACTCCGGAATTCCCATTTCCGAAAACCCTGTAAATACGGGAATTAACCAAATTTTTATCTCTGAAGTCAATTTTAATCTTGCTAGTCCCACCATAATCAAATTATTTGACAAAAGACAAAGAATTATTGTCCAGTTCGCAAAAAACAATTTTGAGCGTGATGTTATTGATTTCATTAAAGAATATACCATACCCAAAGTAAATATCACCTTTATTTTGAAGACCCAGTATATGAAAAGTTTAGCGTTGTTATCCAAAAATATTTTTATGAATTATTAGCTTACAACAGTTCTATCTACGACGTAACAAAAATGAAACCACATGAACTACTTACGGGACATTTAGACACCAACTCTCCATTTAACATTGACCTAGACCTAGAGCAACAATTAATTAATAATTATATTTCTAATCATAAGGATAAAATAAAATTACTATATTCTAATATTAACAAAAAACTTCAAGAAAATAAAGCACAAGTTATAAATAAAGCAAATGAAACACGCGAGGAATTACCAAAAGAAATTCCTACCGAAGTATTTGTTCTAAACAGACAAATAAAAGGAAAAACTAAAAATAAATATCAAAAAGAAAATATTAAATCCATTAATAATTTTAAGAAAACAGCAAAACTTAATAAGCGGCATACAAATATTACCTCTTTATTTTACAAAACACAATTACCATTTGAATTAAAACACGAAAATATTTTAAATTTTGAATCCATTCTGGAAATCACCTATAAAATAGAGGAAAACCAAATTCAATATTTTCTGACAATTCCTATCGATTTTGAGAACATCTTTGATGTCTACTATTTATTACCTATACCCACACAAATTGGGTCAGAATTTGCAATAATAATACCATAAATAATAAGATATTTGTTAAAAATTAAAAATACATTAATACCTCTCAACGACATCTGCACCCAAGGTAAAATTTTCGAATGTCCAAGCCGTCTACAAAATAACCAAGAACACCTATGCGAAAAAGAAATAATCTTACAAGAAAACTCCAGTAATTGTCAATATATTAAGGCAGACATCCAAGGCAATCACATCGAAATCATGCCAGAGGCATGAGACATCTTTCTGATCGAAAATATACAATGTACCATCCTTTTTAGAAACCAAGAATTGTTGTTCCGAGATCGAAATTTTGGACAACCAATATTAATCACCGAGCCCAAATTAAAGTTCAAAGAGTTAAGCGTTACACCTATGAAAATAACTTTGAAGAATTTAAAATTTGAAAAAAATCCCACAAACAGAATCACATCCATCATAGAACAAAGAGAAAATTACCACATTCCCAGCATTGGACCGATCATATTATATCTTGCCATCGTTCTAATAATCATCTACATTATCTACAAGAAAATAACGATAAGAAAAAAAACCAAAAGAAAGGACGACATAATTAAGAATGTCAAATATACAGGACCCGATTCCAGTTCGAAAATTCACCTCCCATAAGGAGCCTATGGGTTTATTCAGGCCTTGGACTTAGAAGTGCTGACATGGTCAACTCAACTCAACAACTCAAGAGTACTGACGCTATGTTTTCGTAATATTGTGAATTGTATAATTGCAATTGTATAGGTATGTCTTATTTTAATTAATATTTCATTCAGTTTAGAATCATCTTATTGTAATTAGTTGTTTTAGCTCTAATAAATTCTTTTTAAAAATACTTTTCGGCATTTCCAAATTTGAGTTATATATTTGAGTTATATATAAACTCCTGGACAAAATTAACGCACCACTCATATTTTTCTCAATAATCTTTATTTATTGATAATTTATTGTACGAAACGTTGCCTATGGACCTTGTTTGGCAGTGATAGTTGTTATGTAAGCTAATAATAGTCTTGTTTTCACAATAATTTGTATTAAACTTCTTTCTAGACTGAAAGTGAGTTAAACGTTTCATAAAAAGTGCCGATTATAGGAAAGTGCTTGTGAGAAACAAGTCTTTTATTGTGATATTTTTCATCACATTCATGTTTGGAAGTTCATTTGCATAAAAATCAAATAAAAAAATGAACCTCCAAAGAAATTTGTCAATGGAGGAGGCAGTGCGAGCATCGACTCTCCTAGATGAAGGATATTCATTGCGATACGTTGCAGGTTTGTTAGGAAGACATCATTTCAGCATCAGTCGCAAGGTGAGGTGATATAATCAAACAGGGTCGTACCATCAAAGACCAGGCAAGGGTGAAAACGTTGCACTAATCAAATTGATGATCGTTTTTTGAGACAACGTGCCCTCAGAGATAGGAGAGACCAGCAATTTGCTAAAAAATAAACTAGCAGATGTTCGAAATGTCGCGATATCGTCTCGAACAGTTAGAAGACGTTTACATGAGGCAAAATTGAGCAACAGGAAACCGGCCAAAAAACCCTTGCTTACCAGAGAACATAGGGTTCAGAGATTCAATTTTGCAAGATTCCGTCAAAATTGGAGATCGATAATTGGAAACGAGTTCTTTTCTCCGATGAGACTAGAGTAAGCCTAAAAGCTTCAGATGGTCGGGAGCGTGTCTGGCGAAGGCGACACCTTCGCCAGACACGCTCCACGCCAAGCCACCACCTAAAGTACCTTTTGGTGGTGGCTCTAAAATGTTTTGGGGGGAATTTGTCTTGAAGCTCGTACGGAGTTGGTCCCCATACATACGACGAGGTCTATGAATGCCCATTATTACTTAGACAACATTACTGTCGAACATGTAATGCCTTTTCCTCCGTTTCTTTTTTATTTATGCAAGACAATGCTCGTCCTTATGTCGCTCGACAGGTTATTGGCTACCTAAATGATGTTGATATTCCATTGTTAGAGTGGCCACCTAACAGTCCGGACATGAATCTTATAGAGCATCTATGGGACTATCTCAAAAAAAAAAGATTCGAAGTCGTAGACCCCCTATTGCCAATCACAACCAACTCATTGAGGCCGTTATTGAAGAATGGGAAAATATTCCGCAAGTTTTTGTTGAACATTTGATATTAAGAATGCCTCGACGCATAAATGCAGTCATAAGAAGTATAGGATGGCCTGCACGGTATTAGTGTTGACTCAGATGCATTATATTGTGTTACTTTACTGATTTTTTTCTTTTTGCAATTTGGGGTTATGCTAGCTTATTTACGCATTTCCGGCAAAAACATATTTTTAAAGAAACAATAAGGCAAATTAAGGTCATGATAAAGTCATATTGGACTTATTTGTAGGTGTTTATTATTATTTCAATGTAACTGAGTTTTATTTTGAGTTCATATTGTAAATATTTAGATTAATTAAAGTGGTGTGTTAATTTTGTCCAGAGGTTTATATATATATATATATATATATATATATATATATATATATATATATATATATATATATATATATATATATATATATATATATATATATATATATATATATTACCAACCAATTTTCCTTATCACGACGATTCCCAGTGTATCAGGATTCAACTTGCAACTACCAGAGCCGATAAGGATCCCTGCACATGCAGTACCAGCAGAGTCAGCGGGACCCAAGGTTTTTACACGTTCCCACTGAGTCAGAAGTTACTAATATTATAAAACCTTATGTCGCTCTTTATTTTGTTTCATTATATTTAAGTTTTAAGTTCAGTTTAATTCAAATTGTAACACGTAGCTTTGCTTATTATATTTTGAAACAGATTTAATTTTTAAAAAATTCAAGTGTTTCGTGATATAAAAAGTGGCGCAAAGTCAGTAGGATCTGGAAACATTAGCATAACAAGAAAGAACTTAACTGAAAACGGTGGATTCCAATCCTTTAATCAGATTAAGAACCAGTATACTCCAAAAAGCAGTGGCGTCCTAATTTTGCAGAAATCTACAAAAGGAACACCAAGTGAAGCCCTGGTAGAACAGCTGTCGAGAACAAGACGACTTGATGTTTTTGGAACTAATATATGTCTAACATTAGACATTGAAAATGAAGTTAGACAAGGGGATGCCTTATCAACAACACTTTTTAATCTAACTTTAGAAGCGGTTGTTAGAAAACTGGATGTAAACGGCTGTATTAATACAAGATCTATGCAAATATGTGCATATGCGGATGATGTTGCCATAATAAGCCGCAACAAAAGGGTATTGAGCGAAAAAGTCATAGAACTGAAACGAGAAGCTGCTACGTTTGGTCTATATATAAATGAAAACAAAACAAAATATATGGAGTGCACAAAATCGAATGAACATGAGAATCTGAAGGTAGACAACCATACCTACAAATATGCCTCCACTTTTCCCTACCTAGGCTCAATAATAAATGACAACAACAACATTAGTCAAGAAATACAAGCACGGATTCTTAGCGGTAATAAGTGCTTTTATGCATACAAAGACTTAATGAAAAGTAAGTTACTGAATCGTGAGTCTAAGCTGAGAATCTATAAAACAGTAATTAGACCAGTGGTCACATATGGATGTGAAACGTGGACCCTCTCAACCACTGATGAAAATCAACTAAGAATATTTGAGCGCAAAATACTAAGGAAGATATTTGGACCAACCCAATGCAGCGATAGTTCGTGGAGAATTAAAATGAACCACGAGCTGGATGAACTAATGCAGAGCGCAGATATTGTCAGATTTGTAAAATCACAAAGACTAAACTGGCTTGGTCACCTAGAAAGAATGCCAGATAATCGAGCTGTAAAAGTAGTCCAGAGATGGAAGCCCCAAGGAAACACAACAAGAGGAAGGCCCCGTAAAAGATGGATAGACGACGTAGAGAGGGATCTTAAAACCATGAACATCAGGCAGTGGCGAAGGAAAGTATCCGACAGGGCAGAATGGAAGAACATTGTTAAGCAGGCCAAGACTCACAAAGGGTTGTAGCGCCATTAGAAGAAGAATATGTCTAACATTGAATCATCTAGTATATAATTTTTGTTTTATACCTTTTATTATGTACTGTTCGATATTCCAATATTAATTATTCTTTCAATTAATAAGTTCATGCCGAATTTGAATATATTTTTTTGATAATTGCTTCAATAATTATAAACTTTTGGCGATTATTCTGTCATTCTAATCGTCGACTTTTTTTTATTCTAATTTTATTAAACGATTATTTTTGACAATTAATCCGCTAATCAGACACTGTCTTAGATATTTTGATATTTATATATCGATTTATTATTTAATATTTATATTTGATTAATTATTTTTGTCAATTATTCCGCTAATCAGACTCTGTCTTAGAAAAATACTTTTCCGATATTTTGATTTATTTTGTGATATTTATATTTAATTAATTATTTATTTAATCAATCCATAATCTTATATTTTTATTTCGTTTATTGATTTATTGACCACCATGAATAATAACCGATATAAAGACCTATCTTCTTTGATACAAGATTTACAGAGAGTCAAACAACTTCCGAATCAATCGGCTCTTACATTCCTCAATCGTGTCCAAGTCCTTCATGCAAAAATGCATGCCAACATACAGAAATCTAACCTCTCTGCTATAGAGAAACAGGCCCAAATTGTTTTAATCGAATCAATGGCGCTCAATACCTTATTGACCGGCTTCGATTCAAGGATCGCTCACATCATTCATGCTAGTAACCCAAAAGACCTTGAAGCTGAAGTCCGCATCAGACGAGAGTTACAGTTATCCTATTTTGAAATACAGAAAATCAATCGACCCAATCCTCCAAAACCCAATCAAAACAATTAACCCATCAGAAGACCAAACCTTCAACCACATAGATGCACGTTTTGTGTACGTATGAGCCAATCGTACAGCGAATGTCGTTCTCGACAAAATTCCCAAAATAACTCACAGAATTCCAAAAACTCCCATAATTTTAACAATTCCAGAAATTTTAATAGCCATCAAAACTTCAATAACGCTCAAAACAATGGCTTTCAGAGACCAACTTTAAGTTCAAATAATAATTTCCAAAACAATAGATCCAATGACTAACAAAGACCTCAATTCACACCAAATCAAAATAATTCACAAGTACACCCTTCTGTAATCCATAAGAATCCTAATTTTTTAAACGATAGGCACAGAGCTCATTTCGTTAACTATGAGCCTGACTATATTAATGACTATACTTCAGCTTCAAATGAAACCTACCAGTACGAAGATTTTTCTGATAATAATTATTCACCTCCTGACTATTACCATTCATTCGATCAATCAATCGATTTAGTTGATAGCCATGACTATCAGGATTTTCTCACAGTCCCGAACCAGAACCACCCACCAGACAATGCCAGTTCAATGAACGAATCTTTGTCTCAAATACAGAATCAGATTTAAACTCTGAATTTGGACGACATGAACCCATCTCTGAACTTTCCAGAACAGAATTTCCTCTGAGCCCTCTTCTTGCTGTGAACTCTAAAAACCTGTACTATATAAAAAAGCATCAAATACGTTTAAATTAGTTATCGATACCGTGAAAAATTTTAAACCACGTTTTCCCGAATAAATTACCATACAGGGTATTACAGACTAAAAGATTTTTGTCATCAACTTTAGTCCCGTTTCAGGTGGGAAACCCTATAATTTAGATATTGATTTTGATGGAATCTTAGGCCTCGATCTTTTAGAACATTACGAATGTACAATAGACCTCAAAACTAAACAACTAATCAGAAATTTTAAAACATTACCTCTCTACAAAGTAGAAACTAAATTAATTTATATTTAAATGGGAATAAGCCACAATTAAAGGTTAAAATACGTTTATTGACGTTTCAATTTTCACTTCGGAAATCGTTCTCAAAATTCGGTATTTTGAGAACGATACAAAATACTTGTAGAGTCATACTGTTTGGACAAGTACTGTTGTTTAAATAATCGCTTTCTGTGATAAACAAATTGAATAAATTGTAAAATATGTTTTAAGCTGCTTGATATTTAGCACACTTTAATAACTCATCAATTGCCATAATTTCAAGTAGCTATATAACCTGTCGTTAGGCAAAAAAACAAAGTTATTAACATTTATAAATTACTACAAACATAATATCTTCTTGGTATTTCTCTACATAAAAAACTTTTTATAATCTACAACTTTGATTTGAATTATTTTTCTTTAGAATGTATACAAAACGTTTTATAAGCAAAAAATTATTTTTTTTTGCCTTTTAAGATTGTTTAAAAAACAAAGCATGATCAACTGTACGTCTTTACGAATTTTTCGTCGGCTACCCCTCATACTATTTAGAATTTAAATTTCTGTATAAGATTTTTTAAACTATTTAGCGAGTTTCTGTGAACTACTTTCTTATGGTATGGTCAAAGTGAAATATTATTTTTTTATATGATTAAGCCACAATTATTGGTCGATATTGAGATGAAAATTACATTTTTATTTAACTAATATTTAACGAAACGATTTCCAACATTTAACCTTGTTTATTGTACAAATTATGTAAAAATGTGTATACACATTTTGTACAAAAAACGTTTTTTGAGAACGATTTCCTGAATGGAAATCAAAATGTCAAACATTAAATAATTAAAAATGTGATTCTCATCACAATCACGACCAATATATTTGACTTAATCCCATAAAAACCTTATATTTATCTTAAACTATTCACTGATAGCTTCGATTAAACAGCTTGGAAATTGAAATATGTAAAATATTCCCCTAAACAAACCCCCTGGGAAAAAATATCTAAATTGAATAAAAACAACTGAACGTTGATATAAAAAACCTGTTGGTTGACCCCAGCCGGCTGAAAGCAGCCGTCCGGCAGGTAGATTCAATGTCTTTATTTGAACTTGACCCAAACCGATCGATATTTTTATGTTTTCAAATATTATTCTAAGTATTTACACTGGCAACATATATTGGCTTTGAAATGATACCAAATACGGTAATTTTACCTCCCGAGGTTACAATGATGGTTTGATGTAAAAAATTTGAAATATAATGAAAAAATAAAAAATGATAGAAAAAAATTTCTTGTTGATGCTAAATTACTGCAACGTCTAAATAATAGCGGGATATATATATATATATATATATATATATATATATATATATATATATATATATATATATATATATATATATATAATGAACCAGAAGTATTTGCTGACAACGTAAGGAAGTAAACGTTAAATAGTGGGTTTGCAGCAATAAAAATGAAATGTGTACTCTTTTAAATTTTTATTCCAAGCTTTCGGACATTGGTTATGTCCTTCATCAGGGAGCTACAAATGTGATTAAGAAATTGTTGGTGTTGGTATAATTAATTAAAAATTGTTTCTACTTACAAACTTAACGAGGTTGTATCAACAAAGATCTATTATAATATTGATAAAATTTATCATGGTCTCTCATCTATTTTAATATATAAAAACTATTTTTATGTTTAAAATTTTAAAAAAATTATTACTGTAAATACAAAAACACTTAATTATTCTGAATAAATACGTGACATTATTTTGACAAAATTCTTTTAAATGTCAATTGATAAATTGTTGTTTGTGTTATTATTACATTTATCTAGTAGTAACAAATAGGAGAACATTTCATTTAGATGGCCAATATCCGTTTTATGATTCATTGTATTATTATTTTGGCAAATGTAGGCCATTTCAAGAAAATATAAAATATATATATATATATATATATATATATACATCCCACTATCGTTTTAAGCTCTTTTCACGTTGCAGTCATTTAGCATCACCAAGAAATGCTATCATTTTCTATTTATAAGTCGTGTATGTTCGTTTAGTGCACCTTTGTAGGCTTGGCACCGTTGTCGGTTTTTCAATAATCCGATTTTTTTATAAATTAAATTTTTTACATCAAACCATCATTTTAACATTGGGAGGTAAAATTACTGTATTTGGTATCATTTTAAAGCCAATAGATGTTGCCAGTGTTAATACTTAAATAATATTTGAAAACATAAAAATATCGATCGGTTTTGGGTCAAGTTCAAATGAAGACATTGCCGACTACCTGCCGACCGGCTGGGGTCAACCAACTAGTTTTTATATATCAACGTTCAGTTGTTATATTTATTCAATTTAGATATTTTTTCCCAGAGAGTTGTGTAGAGGAATATTTTACATATTTCAATTTCCAAGCTGTTTAATCGAAGCTATCAGTGAATAGTTTAAGATAAATATTAGATTTTTATGGGATTAGGTCAAAAATATTGGTTGTGATTGGGATGAGAATCACATTTTTAATTATTTAATGTTTAACATTTTGATTTCAATTCAGGAAATCGTTCTCAAAAAACGTTTTTTGTACAAAATGTGTATACACATTTTTACATAATTTGTACAATAAACAAGGTTAAATATTGGAAATCGTATCGTTAAATATTAGTTAATTAAAAATGTAATTTTCATCTCAATATCGACCAATAATTGTGGCATAATCACATAAAAAAAATAATATTTGACTTTGACCATGCCATAAGAAAGTAGTTAACGGAACCTCGCTAAATAGTTTTAAAAAATCTTACGGAAATTTAAATTCTAAATAGTATGAGGGGTAGCTGACGAAAAATTCGTAAAGACGTACAGTTGATTTTGCTTTGTTTTCTTAAACAATCTTAAAAGGCAAAATAAAAAATTTTGCTTATAAAACGTTTTGTATACATTCTAAAGAAAAATAATTTAAATAAAAGTTGTAGACCATAAAAAGTTTTCTATGTAGAGAAATACCAAATTTAAATACATAAATAATTGAGATAATTCCAAAAAACCATAAACTCTAAGATATTATATGTTTGTAGTAATTTATAAATATTAATAACTTTGTTTTGTGACTAACGACAGATAATATAGCTACTTGAAATCATGGCAATTGATGAGTTATTAAAGTGTGCTAAATATCAAGCAGATCAAAAAATATTTTACAATTTATTTAATTTGTTTATCACAGAAAGCAATTATTTAAACAACTGTACTTGTCCAAACTCGTATGACTATAAGTATTTTGTAACTTGCAGTCGATTCTTTGCGCTTTCAGTTTTAGGGTATATTAAAAAAACTTTTAACATATTATTAAATTTTTTATTAAAAACCAGTTTGAATAGGAGACTTTTTAGTTTTTAGACCACTTAACGTTTTTTTAGTTTCTTTGACAAGTGAGGATTCGGTTATTTCTTCACATGGGCTATGAACAATTGTCTAGTCAAGTCAACACTATTATAGTTACCTATACTTTTCCAGTAGTCATGCAGACGGTTCATTTTAATTGTCCCCATATGGAACATAAGCTCGAGAAAAGTCTTAAATTCTGTTTGTGTTGTCTCTTTCCAAAACGCAATCCTCGATTTTTCTGAACGACTTTGTGCAAGTATTTTGTCAGTCACTTCCACCATTCATTTAATCCACATCGTCCTCGCCCGATGCTTCTAACAATGATTGTAATTCAGCAGTGGTCAATCTACGTTTATGTTCACATCTACCTTTTTTAGATGTCGAAGGCATATTATTTACATCCATTTCTGTATAAATACTATAACTCACTTTTACGGAGGTAATTAACAATAAAAACGTTCTACTGGAAACTATCAACTTACGACTTCCAATACTATAAGGCCACTTGAGCCACAATACGTTTTTACTCAATAATAGTTCCTGTATAAGTAAAATTGTTTTTTAATGTGCTTCATTGAAGCACACTAGATATATTTCAGTTTTGCCATCACATTCTTCAGAGTATGTTTTAGCTTTTTTAACTTTTCTATCGGCCTTTCTACTAGTCATGCTTCTTCTTAAAACTTTGTAACATCTTGTACACTTTCTTCTCTTTGTATTATCTACATCGCTTTGCCTTAGATGGTATTTTTGGGTGTAACTGGTCATGAGGGTTACAACATTTCTTTATTTGTAAATGCCTTCGCGAACTCCAGTCTGAACTCAAGGATAGGTTGTCGCTTTTTTTACGTTTTCTATTATTTAGCAACTAAGCATTGACTACTGCGGTATTAAATATTAATTCCATTGCCACTTTCCGGTACCACTTCAGAATTTTGCGTATTGGGCTTTGGTAAGGATCACTAAAATCAACACTCTTTTTCACCAAGTTATAATCGAGAATAATTTGTGGTTTTATTTGATTAAACCAAGATACAACTATTATGTTTAAATGTTGCAAGGATTAAAACTGGTCTTTTGTCGACCCATTTTATCACTCGTAAAATCAATAATGGGGATAAATTTCATCGAGAGTAACTGGTTGCAACTTTTTTAATCGAGATTTTAGTTTTACATGTTTTTAGAGTAAAACATCTGCACATGAATAATTCGTTTCTTGAACAATGATTTCAATTCATCGACCAATATTCTAAAATAAGATGTTATTACGTCGTCCAGAATATTATAAACTGGTTCTCTTTCATAAAGGATTGGAAATATGGTTTACACTCTATATTTAGAAAAATCTTTTACTGCAACTCTTGTTCGACCTAAACTAAATTAATACACAAAACAAATTAATCTATTTTTTTTATAGAAATGCAGATTCCTGTCGGATTTTTATCAGTGCGGCATGAGTCACTGGTGTCTCGTATATCCGGACCTCTTATCGCATTACAAACATAATTCTTAATTAGCAGTGCGGTACAAGATACATTTATGTCGTATAATCTGAAAGCCGTAATAAGACCATAAGACCGTATGTTATAAATAAATATATTCCTAAAAGAATTATCTTGAAACATGAAATAAATACACTAAAAAAGTGCAATATTAAGTGTTATTTAAAAAATGGTATGTCATTCACGACGGGCGTACAGTTAAAAACAAAAGTTTTCAGTGTTCTATTGCTTTATTATTATCTGGTATTCTGAAAATGTTGACATTTTTTCCTGGTCTGATCTTCCTCAACTAACGTCATCTTTCTTAATTTGTGGGTTGTGTTGTTCAGGTCTCTTTAAGTGTTTTTGTTGGTATCCATACTGAATGATCTTCTTTAGACAATGTACTAATGTAGTGTTCAAATGTGGCATTGCGTGCGTCATGTAGCGCTGATCTTAATTATCTGATTAGTCGATTATATTTGTGTTCGTCATTAAGATTTCGGCTTCTTGGTCATCTAACTCTTGCTCTTCATTTTTCGACTATTAGTTGTATAATATAATTCGGAGTGTTACTTGTGTTGTCTTGATTTGGAATTGTTAATCGTGTAGCTCCATATGAAATAGTAAAAGATGAAAACGGCAGCATATTCATGCATAAAAAAAGGAAACGCGATAAAGATATCTGAAACAACTGTTTTATGTTATAAGAGATTAAATAGTCCGAAATTGCCAGGTGAACAGGGTACTATAAAGAGGAAATACCAGCAGGAATTATTCAACTGGGGAAAAAATTAAACGGATAACAATATTCACTCCATTTACAGAAAAGGGGGTGACCCGCAAAAATTTTAAGAACTTCTTTAATAGCCTCCAGTCAACAATTTCCTAATCATGTTTAAAAAACGTACGGAGTGCACTGTATATACTAACCCAAACCGTCAACATACTTGTTGTTGCAGTTATGTATTACGATCAACTTAAAGGTTATGCACGACTCCCCTTGCATAGGTACACAGGCATGCACCCGTGCGGGAGAAAAAAGATTTGTCATAACGTTACATTATGTCACATTTTAACGTTGAATATTTTATGGTCCCCTTTGGATTATAAAACGAATGATCGACTTTTTCTCGCACAGATCCCGCCTATGTAACTTTACAAAGCGAGTCGTTTGCTGGGTATTAAAGAAACGTCTATGGCCATCATATAATTTGACGCTATTTCACGTTCTACGACGCATTCCACGTTTGACACACTGTCTTGTTTAGTTTTCTGTCATTTTATTTGTTAAATCCTATCTCATTCTCGTCACAGCGTCAAGGAGCAGTAAATGTGTGCAGTGAACGGGAGGAATATGTTTAACAGTGAACGTTGGAGATTTTTCGAGTCTTTCATATTTTCTTCTTTGAGTGCCTCTCCTATCGGAGATTGGATATCATTAGGGCGATTCTAATTTTATTTACTGCTGTTTTGAATAATTCACTCATCACTAACTCATCAGGTGGCCAAAGTGTTTAAGTTTTCTCTTTTTTATATTCAGTATAACTTCTGGATCGTTATGTATTCTACGTATTACCCCTTCATTTGTAATTTTATCCACTCAACTTATTTTTAGTATACGGCAGTAGCACCACATCTCAAAGCTTTCAAGATTTGTAACATTCTTCTGTTTAAGAGTCCATGCCTCAACACCGTAAAGCTAAGTACTGAATACATACTAAGTAGTTAACTAAAAGTGGACGTATGCAAAGAGATGTATGACGTAATCGTATGGTATTCGCTAAATCCTGTCACGTAATAAGCCACATACCTCTGTGCGTAAATTCGTTTTATTGCTGCCAGTTTAAGGTGTTATTAGATGCAGCCATGTTGAATTTCTCTCCACTATCGTATTATCTTCGTTAAATCCTATCATTTTAGGCTCCATATATCCTGATTAGACCTATAGGACCCGAGATACGCAACTAAGGCTCTTTTGACATAACATATATAGGAGCAAAGATATATACCTAAGGTCCTTTTGACGTGTTGATGTATTTGATTTCTACGTCGTAGTATTCTATTGGTTAAATGTTACCATTTGAGGTACTGTACGTCACGATTGGACTAATAGGACCGCAGATACATAACTAAGGCCCTTTTGATAAGCTGATGTATTTTATTTTTCTATCTTATTGTATTCGATTGGTTAAATCCTATCATTTGAGGTACTGTACGTCACGATTGGGCTAATAAAAACGAAGATACGTAACTAAGGCCCTTTTAATATTTTGCTGTATTTGATTTCTATCTCATTATATTCTATTAGTTAAATTCTATCATTTGAGGTATCGTACGTCACGATTGGACTAATAGGACCGAAGATACATAACTAAGGCCATTTTGACATGCTACTTTATTTAATTTTTATACCTCATTGTATTTTACTTGTTAAATCCTTTCATTTGAGGTACTGTACGTCATGATTGGACTAATAGAACTAAAGATACACAACTAAGGCCCTTTTGACATTGTTCTGTATTTGATTTTTGTATCCCATTGTATTCTCTATGTTAAATCCTATCATTAGAGGTACTATACGTCACGATTGGACTAATAGGACCGAAGATACGTGACTACGGCCCTTTTGACATGTTGCTGTATTTAATTTTTTTATTTCATTGTTTTCAATTCGTTAAATCCTGTCATTTGAGATACTGTACGTCACGATTGGACTTATAGAAACGAAGATATATAATTAAGGCCTTTTTGACATGCTGCTATATTTGATTTTTCTGTCTTATTGTATTTTATTGGTTAAATCCTATCATTTGAGGGGCTGTACGTCGCGACTGGACCAATTGAAGCGAAGATACCATAGGTAGTTGCAATATATCATATCCCGTTACTTTTAACCAACCATGATGCCAGAATGATTTGTGGATGAAAAGAATGTATATATATTCTTAAATTTACTATTTCATTGTGGGTAATATTATATTCAACAGCGATGCCAAATTTCTGATGCTAAAATGATTGATAATGAAAGTGGGATATACATTCTCATGTATATAATGGCAGCGAGTAAACGGTAAAACCCTGAACTAAATATATATAATATTTTCACTGTACCATCATTTTAGACTCAAACATTTTCTGGAATAAACTTGTATAACTCAGTAAGGGATAAAAAGAGAAAGCGGATATTTTAAAATATCAACACGGTATCAACACTCTAATCAATGAGATGGTTAAAATTCTTGTAACAAGTACAGGAAAAAAGTTATTAAGGTCTTGTAAAGTAGCGTCGATATACAGATGCTACTTTGCAAGACGATATATATATATATATATATATATATATATATATATATATATATATATATATATATATATACATATATATATATATATAAATATATATATACATATATATATATATATATATATATATATATATATATAAATATATATATACATATATATATATATATATATATATATATATATATATATATATATATATATATATATATATATATTTATTTACGGTAACAATTGACTTCCCACATGTAAAGTTGTAGGTTCAATTGGCTTCCGCTGGTCAATTGGCATCCGGTATTCGGATGCCAATTGACCTCTTCAAAATAATATCAGAAACGCATAGTGGATGATATTATAAGGCTCTTTACGCGATATGAACCCGGAATCCAATTGGACCGTTTTTTGATTCGTAAATAAATCGTAGTTCGAGGCAAAAAATAAGCAGCGCCACCATCGATTTGTGTATATTGTGTTGAAGCGATATTCATGTCGTTACAGCTTAGCGGTTCAATTGGCATCTACAGGATGTGATACGATTTTGGAAGCCAGTTAGTCACTTAGATTGTCTTGGATTCCAGGTTTATAAAGGTTCGAGTAACATCTGGTCGATTCGCGTTTGAGTTTAATTCTTAGAATGGATATTTTTTGTTTAGTTTTTGGATTTACAATATATTATTGGTTTTATCTTACTTTCTTGTTATCTGCAGTCTTTTATTCTTTTTGAAAGGTTTTATAACCTTATTTCTCAGCGCCATGTGTATAATTTTTTGAAGCACATTGCTAAAACGTTGTGTATTAAAAAGCATTTAATGTTAGGGGTTGTAAATGCATTAAAAAATGTTGTGAATTTTGAAAATGTGGTTTGGCGCTGTGTTAATAAGATTCTTTCGTTAAGATGCTTAGTTTTTATCTATCTCTGGTTATGCTTTGTCTTTTTTTCTGTGAAAATATTAACTAATATTATAAATGTGAGTGTAAGGTGTTTGTCGGCTTGTTTTTTTTCGCATTCCTTGTTTAACTTTTTAACCGATCATATTGATTATTTTTGCAATTTTGACAGGGACACAAATAAGCACAGATGATACATTTTATTAAAAAAAGTTGTATTTTCAATACTTCTCGGCAGAAGACGCCATCACAATCGAATCGAGGATAAAAGCTAGTATTTTATATGTAAATGAGAATGCAATCCACTCTTAACTGATCAACATTTAATATGTCATCACAGGTGTTCCGTGTGCAATGCTGCCAGGTCACCCATGTACAGCTTGGAACAACAAGAGCCATTTGCTGATCGGTTTAGGTCACCGAAACCCAACCAATTATGATTGGATCAACAGAAACAACTACTCCGTGGGCTAATACCCCTACCGGCATTGAATTATACTATTGATCCAATGGTCGCAGAACAACACAACCCATCAAGTGTGAAACGCCAAACAGCTGTTTCGGTCCGCCAGACCTTATCAGTGACGCTTGGCTTCTCCATTGGAAAGTTGTCCGTTCTGCTTAAGGGGACAAGGTCCTCTGAATCTCAAATGTAAATGAAAATGCAATCCACTCTTAACTGATCAACATTTAATATGTCATCACAGGTGTTCCGTGTGCAATGCTGCCAGGTCACCCATGTACAGCTTGGAACAACAAGAGCCATTTGCTGATCGGTTTAGGCCGCCGAAACCCAATTAATTATGTTTAGATCAACAGAAACAACTACTCCGAGGGCTAATACCCCTACCGGCATTGAATTATACTATTGATCCAATGGTCGCAGCACAACACAACCCATCAAGTGTGAAACGCCAACAGTTGTTGCGGTCCGCCAGACCTCATCAGTGACGCTTGGCTTCTCAATTGGAAAGTTGTCCGTTCTGCTTAAGGGGACAAGGTCCTCTGCATCTCAAATGTAAATGAGAATGCAATCCATTCTTAACTGATCAACATTTAATATGTCATCACCGGTGTTCCGTGTGCAATGCTGCCAGGTCACCCATGTACAACTTGGAACAACAAGAGCCCTTTGCTGATCGGTTTAGGTCACCGAAACCCAACCAATTATGTTTGGATCAACAAAAACCACTACTCCGAGGGGTAATACACCTACTGGCATTGAATTATACTATTGATCCAATGGTCGCAGATCAACACAACCCATCAAGTGTGAAACGCCAAACAGCAGTTTCGGTCCGCCAGACCTCATCAGTGACGCTTGGCTTCTCCATTGGAAAGTTGTCCGTTCTGCTTAAGGGGACAAGGTCCTCTGAATCTCAAATGTAAATGAGAATGCAATCCACTCTTAACTGATCACATAGGTGACCTAGCAGCATTGCACACGGAACACCTGTGATGACATATTAAATGTTGATCAGTTAAGAGTGGATTGCATTCTCATTTACATTTGAGATTCAGAGGACCTTGTCCCCTTAAGCAGAACGGACAACTTTCCAATGGAGAAGCCAAGCGTCACAGATAAGGTCTGGCGGACCGAAACAGCTGTTTGGCGTTTCACACTTGATGGGTTGTGTTTTTCTGCGACCATTGGATCAATAGTATAATTCAATGCCGGTAGGGGTATTAGCCCACGGAGTAGTTGTTTCTGTTGATCCAATCATAATTGGTTGGGTTTCGGTGACCTAAACCGATCAGCAAATGGCTCTTGTTATTCCAAGCTGTACATGGGTGACCTGGCAGCATTGCACACGGAACACCTGTGATGACATATTAAATGTTGATCAGTTAAGAGTGGATTGCATTCTCATTTACATTTGAGATTCAGAGGACCTTGTCCCCTTAAGCAGAACGAACACTTTTCAATGGAGAAGCCAAGCGTCACTGATCAGGTCTGGCGGACCGAAACAGCTGTTTGGCGTTTCACACTTGATGGGTTGTGTTGTTCTGCGACTATAGGATCAATAGTATAATTCAATGCCGGTAGGGGTATTAGCCCTCTGAGTAGTTGTTTCTGTTGATCTAAATATAATTAATTGGGTTTCGGTGACCTAAACCGATCAGCAAATGGCTCTTGTTGTTCCAAGCTGTACATGGGTGACCTGGCGGCATTGCACACGGAACACCTGTGATGACATATTAAATGTTGATCAGTTAAGAGTGGATTGCATTCTCATTTACATTTGAGATTCAGAGGACCTTGTCCCCTTAAGCAGAACAGACAACTTTCCAATGGAGAAGCCAAGCGTCACAGTTAAGGTCTGGCGGACCGAAACAGCTGTTTGGCGTTTCACACTTGATGGGTTGTGTTGTTCTGCGACCATTGGATCAATAGTATAATTCAATGCCGGTAGGGGTATTAGCCCTCGGAGTAGTTGTTTCTGTTGATCCAAACATAATTGGTTGGGTTTCAGTGACCTAAACCGATCAGCAAATGGCTCTTGTTGTTCCAAGCTGTACATGGGTGACCTGGCAGCATTGCACACGGAACACCTGTGATGACATATTAAATGTTGATCAGTTAAGAGTGGATTGCATTCTCATCTACATTTGAGATTCAGAGGACCTTGTACCCTTAAGCAGAACGAACAACTTTCCAATGGAGAAGCCAAGCGTCACTGATGAGGTCTGGCGGACCGAAACAGCTGTTTGGCGTTTCACACTTGATGGGTTGTGTTGTTCTGCGACTATAGGATCAATAGTATAATTCAATGCCGGTAGGGGTATTAGCCCTCGGAGTAGTTGTTTCTGTTGATCCAAACATAACTAGTATTTTATAGTATAGCAAAGTAATACATTTTCGGGTAGATCAGATATGTAGGATTTAGTGCTCGCTCTTCTACCTATATTTTATTAAAGTGTCTTATGAAATTTCAATTTCTGGATCATTTTTTGTCTTTAACTGGGATATTATTACTCTCCTGCCTTCTACTATTCTTTGCTTTTCTCACCACTCCTGCTGATATCTCTATATTTGTGTTTCGTTTATTTATTCGTTCATAGTTTGTTATTAATTTTGCCTTACACATATTTGCGTCTTAATAATTTTAATAATATAGAAATCTTATTACCTGAATAAAGGAATCATGTTTTGTTCAAATAAATTTAATAAATTAAAACCATTTCTACATACCATTTTGAAGATAATCATAACAACTTGAAAACACTACAACAAATGAAATGGAATAAGCAGTTGTTCCACATCTCTAACGTAAGGATATGAAGAAAAATTGATTCTTAATATCGTGTGTATTTTTCACCAGCGCGAATTAGTGCTTGTAATCTACGTGGCATGCTGCGTATAAGCCTGTCGATATCTTGTTGAGGTACCTATATTTTCCCATTCTTCGATTAGAGTTTCTTTTAGTTGTTGAAGGATTTGAGGTGGATGTGGGCGCCTCGGGACACATCTATCTAACATATCCCAAAGATGTTCAATTAGTATAAGCGAATAAATGCAATACACTCTTAACTGCTCAACACATCAAGGTGTTATAGCAGGTGTTCCGCGTGCAATGCTGCCATGTTCACTATTGGAGTCACTGGAGTAGTTGTTGCTATTGATCCAAAAAGTTAAGCTTTGCTTGGGTTTTCGGTAACCCTAACCGACAGCAAATGACTCTTGTTTTCCACGCTGTACATGTGAACATGGCAGCATTGCACGCGGAACACCTGCTATAACACCTTGATATGTTGAGCAGTTAAGAGTGTATTGCAATTTTTCGCTTATATTTTATAGTCAGAGGACACAGTCCCCAAAGCAGAACGGACAACTTTCCAATGGTGAACCCAAACGTCACAATGGATCATTTTATGTACCATTATAGGTATGTGCCATGTATAGCCTTGATAAAGACTTAAAATAAAGTAAAAACATTGGCAAATTTTAAACATTAACTAGGTTTTAATTGTCCCTAACCCACTATTACCATTAGAAGCTATTAAGTGGACACTACTCCTAAAACTTTGTTTACGTTGAAAGCTATGTATCGCCATTTTAAAAAGAGAGACCAAGAAATTTTGTAAATTATATGTTTGCAACTGTGTTTCTTACAAAAATCTTTTGTATGTATATAACTTCTTTATTATTCACTTCTAATGAAGTTAAGAGATAAAATACTGATTCTGAATTTTGTTTAAAAGAAGTGTACCTTTAAACATTTGATTTTCAACTTCTTCAAAGTTACAGTAATTTCAACATCTTTTCAATTCTTGAGTACTTCAATTCCCAAGAGATTTCAGTAATTTTATTTTATTTTTTTCTACGTAGGGCAAACACAACCATGAGATATAATCGAGACTCCATATATTTCAAACTAGGTTGATTTTGATAAAATTGGTTTTTGTTAGGTACAGATAATAATTACCTATGTAGTGCCTTCATAACAGGTAATTCTTATTTTTATGTTACAGCCTTAAAATAAAACATACATTATGTCGAATAAATTTTGATATATTATTTATTAACAAACGGTTAAAGAAAAACAGATATGTGTTAAAATACGACTCTTTTTTAATTATTGCTTTTCATAGTATATGGACATAATATTTTATCTCTTTTTAATGTAAAAGAATCTGGTTCGTTTTGATTGTGCATCTATTATTATATAATACCACATCAAACCAGATTCAGTGACGTACGAGAAGTATGGGCAAAGGAAAGAAAAATACACACAGTTGTAAGAAGTCAGATACCAAAAAATAAAGGAGAAAGTTATGTGCACTTTGCGTTCGGCAATAATGTGCCTGTTGTCTTAAACATCTTCACTTGCAAAAATTTTCACAGTGAGTGTTATCAAATGGTCGTATACTCTTATAAGTACTTTTGTTTGCTTTCTAAGTATTTTTCATGGACTTTGAATTTGCTAAAATATTGGAAAGTGTCATCGAAAATGCAAATCGAAGAGAAAACAAAACAAGAACGAGAAAATACAGCCCATATAGCCCATAATGCGACGTAACAGCCCAAGACATGAAGTTACAATCATTGTAACATTTAATTTTAACATTTAATCCTACTATACCAGAATTTCTTTAGTAATACCAAATAATTCATTACAACAGAGCTCTTTTACTCAGGGAATAATCAGACTAGAAGTTGTTAAAAGACGATAAAACATTTTTAAATTACTGAGCTTAAAAAATGTAAAATAAAAGTATTTAGCAAATTAAATCAAATTTGAAGCTGTCATAATTTTAAAAGAAAAATATTCAATCTCGAAAAAAGCAATAACTACCTGCCTACAATTTTTAGATAAAGAGTAATATACTCTAACAAGTTAAATTTTTAAACATCCGTTTCGACAACAAGGTATTATTGTCGACTTGAGTCATAAACCAATGGATGCTAAAGGTCCAAAGCCAATCGATGCCAAAGAAACCGCAACAGCGATTGATGCCAATTGGTACCGCAACAGAATTCGCTGTATATTGTGGCCCGTGAATATTCACGGATGCCAAATGGGAATACTTTTCGTCCAGAAGTCAATTGGTACTACAAAGAAATATATATATATATATATATATATATATATATATATATATACATATATATATATATATATATATATATATATATATATATATATATATATATATATATATATATATATACATTTAGCGGTTAATGTAAGCTCCGTTCTAAAACGGTATTATACTAACTCCAGTAGAATATACACCGTGTATTTTATTATCTAAGTAGCGCTTTATGTAGACTCCGACCAACACGTAGGATTAAGTGGACTCCACAAAAGGATAAACCATTTTTGGGATCCGTATTTACGATATTGCATATACTTCTAAACTCCTGCGATGTTGCCAATAATTGTATTAGTAGTAGATTTTCAAATTTTACAGCAGATACATTCTGGAACTTGAAATTTATTTAAATATCCATTAATTTAATCATGGAGGAATTTAAGGACTATTTGGCTAATTTATGTAGTTAAATATAAATTGTTAACCGCCATATACCTTTATTTTACTTTTTAGTTTTAAGAAGCAAGGCGGTAATTTATATTATTTTTATATATTTTCAAACATATTACACAAGAAACTTGGAAAAGCGAAAATTTCCGTTTTTATTAATTAGTATTTTTTATTAAAATGCATTGGCACTAAAACATTTAGTACATAAATGTACGTATATCAAATAGAGTAATCGTGTAACAGTTTCTGAAATTAGAAGCCCCTTCGGTAAGATTATAAAGTTTGTTACCACAAAAAATCTACTAGCATGCACAGAGATGAGAGAGACCTACACAGAAGAAGATTTATTTTTAGCGAATGACAGGGCCATTTATGTAGCCAACCATTGGAAATACAAAATTTAAAGCTGTTGGTGTTCCGGACACGGAAAGTAAAGTAAGTACAAAAAGAGGTAAAAGTAAAATGAAAAAAAAAAAAACTAAAATACTTTTATAATATGTAGACCTGAAAGTGCGCCAGAGGGTTTGAAATAAGAATTTACCTAAGGAATGAAATAAGAATTTACCTAATATAAAACAGATCTGAAAGAGAATAAAAAACAGATCAAAGAATTAATAGAGATTAAGTACATCCTTAAGTAACATATCTCAAATCCGCCTGCAGTTTTTTTGGGTAGATCGAGTAGCTCGACAGAACTGTTGCCGGTTCCAAGCCCAAATAAAGGAGGAGGGGGTCTACAGCTAGTTTAGCACCCTACTGATAGACTTTAAAACCATACAGCTCATAGAAACAGAATTATGCCTCGGGACAGGAATGATTTCATTACGACGACTAACGGGAGAAAGAGGACAACGAATTTGTGGTAAACGAGAAATACACTTCGCATCGGTGCTTTGAACGTAAAGTCTCTACAAGAGAGCAGAAAATTACAAAAGAGCTTGTAGAAAAAAAAATATAGACATGTGTGCGTTAACAGATACAAAGAAAAAAGGAAAAGGGTCAAATTATTATAGATGACCATCTCATGATTTACAGTGGTGTTGCCAAAGAAACCACCACAAGGGAAAACTTCTAGGAACACCTTCAGACTGTAATAAACGAGACCCCAAATGATAAATATATATTCATTATGGGTGATTTTAACGCCCGTGTTGGCAATGATTTAGTTCCAGCGATAAAACAGCGATATAACGAAAATATCAGAAATGAAAACGGAAACCTTCTAACGGACCTCTGCAGCAAAAACCAGATACGTAATAATAATACATTTTTCCCTCACAAAGAACAATACAAATACATTTTTGAAAACAGTAGAGGACAAAGATCTATTATAGACTATATTCTGTTGAATAGAGAGCACTAACATCAGCAGAAATAGGAAGCGATCACAAATTGGTATTGTGCCGAATGAAAACACTATATGTGATAACAAAACACCGAAATACACCACAAAGATAAAAGTCGAAAGCTTACAGGATGACTCGACAAGATACCTATTCCAGAAAAGAAGAACCGAAAAAAAACAGAAATACATATATCACAGAAAGTGATGGAGTCGAAGAAAGCTGAACAATACTTAAGTCTAATATCTTAGCCTCGGCCAAGAAAGTTCTCGGTAAAAGAAATATAAGTAAAGTGAAGGAAAAATGTAAAGAAAACAAAAAAGCTTACCTGAAATACATGTCAACCAAAACACAAGAGGCATAACATAATTACAAGACAATTAGAAACGAAACACATGCACTTATAAGAAAAATAAAAAATGGTCACTGGGAACGTTTTTCGAAAGAAATGGAACATAATTTTTCTCGTCTGCAAAAGGAAATATAGCGCTTCATCAGACGTCAAAGAACGGAGGTAAAGTAACTAATAGAACTAAAATACATAGAAAATGATACGTGGATTGACTACCTAAAAAAGCTATATACAGGAGAAGAACAAACGACGCTAGAACCGGAAACATCAAAAATTACAACATATAAAGAACTTAATATAAATGTACAGAAAGTTCGGAAAATACTTGAAAACCTGAGGAACAGAAAAGCAGCAGGTCAAGACGAGATACCAAACGAATACTGAAATATTGTGGAGCAGCAATGACAGAACAATTAACAATATTAATTAATAAAATTATAAAACACAATAAAATGCCGGAAGAATGGAGAAGGAGCGAACTAACTCTACTATATAAAAAAGGAGATAAAAACAGACAAAAAACTACAGAGGTATAAACTTGTTAAATACTACGCTAAAACTTACAACTAAAATTTTACAAGTGCTAATTAATCACAATATAAGTTTAGCAGATGAACAACCGGGTTTTTTAAGTGGTAGATCGTGTACAGATGCAAAATTCGTTATAAAGCAAATTACTGAGAAATCACTGAATTATAATAGACTAGCATTTCTGTGTCTGATTGACCTAAAGAAAGCGTTTGACAGAGTAAGACTGAAAGATGTAATCCATCTTCTCCATAATAGAGAAGCTCTCCTAAATATTATAAAAACTATCGAAAACATCGACCAAAACAACAAAATTGAAGTCAGAATAGAGGGACAACTTACAGAACCTATAGAAATACGCAGCAGAATAAGACAAGGGGATTCGTTGAGATTGAGCCCCATGCTCTTCAATTTGATCATGGATCAAATCATCAAAAGCGTTAACAAACGAAGAGGATACAGAATGGGAAACAAAGAAACTAAAATACTCCGTTACGCAGATGACGCAATATTAATAGCCCAAGATGAAGATAGTCTGCAAAGATTGGTCCACAAATTTAACATAAGAGCAAAAGAATTTAATATGACAATCTCATCTCAGAAAACTAAAACAATAGTAGTCAGCAAAGGACCACAGATGTAAAATAGAAATTGATGGCATTATCAGAAACAAGACCCGACACAGCCACAACGCAAAGAATAATGATAATTTGATATTAAAAATGCTATATCTTCCTTAAACTATACCAGCTCAGTAGGTATTGATCAAATCCCCACTAAAATAATTAAATACATTTCTTCATATATATCTCCAGTTCTGTCTCACATCATCAACCTATCTGTCAAGGATGGCAAGTTTCCAAGTGACCTTAAAACGGGAGTAGTTAGTCCAATTTTTAAAAAAGGAGATCCATGTTTGGTTGATAATTACAGGCCAATCACCGTAACAAGTGTACTCTCTAAGATTATCGAAAAGTGTATTTACAGTAAAATGTTAAATTTTCTGAATAAATATGATATCTTAAATAAATTCCAGCATGGGTTTCTTCCTAATAAATCTACAGAAAGTGCTTCTATTTCATTATTTAATTATATCCACGCTGCTTTGGATCGAAAAAGGTATGTGGGTGCATTTTTTTTTGACTTAACTAAGGCTTTTGACTCTATTAACATTTAAATTATACTGCATAAATTAGAAGCCCTTGGTTTTCGGGGTCATTTCTTGAGCTGGTTACGGTCATACTTACAACATCGTAAATTCCTAGTAAAAGTCGATAATAAGAAGTCATCTATTTTTAATCTTGATCGAGGTGTACCGCAAGGCTTCGTATTGGGACCCTTAATATTTCTTTTATATGTCAATGATTTGATACATTTTTTAACTGCAGACCATACAGTTCTTTATGCAGATGATTCAACAATTGTAGTTGACGAGTCAACTGAAGTCGAACTCATTTCAAAAAATGAACTTAGTAGCACAGGAATTTACAACCTGGTGTAAAAGGAACTCTTTAATGGTAAATGCAAAGAAAACTATTTGTATGCAGTTCTACTCGCGCTGTAAGCCATCCCATGGTTATAAAATCACAGTCAGTTCCGAGGAAATACCCTTTAGTGATACAACACTATTTCTTGGTAGCATTCTAGAAAGTAATATGACATGGGATGAAAATGTCACTAAAGTATGCAAAACAATGAATAAGGGTTACTATGCGATCCTTCAGTTGAAAACTCTATTTAACACCAATCAATTGATAAGTGTGTATTATGCATTGGTTTATTCATATATGGCCTATAATGTTGTGTTGTGGGGAAACTCTAGAAACTCTTCTAGAGTTTTTATAACTCAAAAGAGAATTCTTAGATTGATATTCAATATTGATAATAGACAATCATGTCGTAAATATTTTATTGAACACAGACTGTTGACTTTTTCTGCTTTATATATTTATAAATGTATTATTCACGTCAAAACTAAATTTCAAAATTTTACCCTCAACTCTGACTTTCATAATTACCCGACAAGACACGGGAGGTTGATAAGCGTGTGTAAACACTCCACAACTCTCTTTGAAACTAGCCCTGATTTTGCAGGATCTAAATTTTACAATTGTTTGTCACTTAATATAAGAAATGAAAATAATATAAAAAAATTCAAAAATAAATTAAAAGCATGCTTGATCCAATTATGCGTTTACAACCTAAATGATTATTTTAGGGATTAGACTACAGGGAATGAGGACCGACGGGTTCAGAGACGCTCTATATCGCATATCTGTTTTTTATATTTTATTGATTTTGTTTTATGTAATTGTCCTATATAACTTGTTGATCATGCTTTATGTACTTTATGACTTGTCCTATATCACAATGTGATATGATGGGATTAATAAAGAATATTCTATTCTATTCTATTCTATTCTAATGGACGCGGCAGAGATGAGAGTACTGAGAAGAATTACAGGAAATACTCTGAGAAATCGAAAAGAAAATGTAACGTATAGTGTATAAATGAATGGATACAAAATAGAAAAAAAGAATGGAATAACCACATAGGTAATGGAAATAAAATACCTGGCATTATGAATTTATTATGACAATTTCATCTCAGAAAACTAAAACAATAGTAGTTAGCAAAGAACCAACTAGATGTAAAATAAAAATTGATGGCATCAGTATTGAACAAATAATGAAAATAATATACTTGAACTTTATTTTACTGTCGTTTTGAAATTTTAAACTTTCTAGTGGGTATCTTTATGTCTTTATTACCAATTGTTATTAACATGCGTTTACACAACGTTATAACGTTGTGTATTATAAAAGTATTCTATTTCTTTTTATCGTAGTAAGTCATTACTCAGACAAAATATTTTGGTGTCTTATGGTATTGGTAACTTGATTCTGTAATAAAATTCATGGCAGACGACAAGCGGTTTCATAACCACTAAACATATCTATTTCTTTATTGTTTCCGTATATATTATGTTTTACAGTTATGATATTATGTTCGGTCTAATTGTTTCAAAAACTTTGTCGCTTGTATAAGCTTTAACTTTAATAATAATTTTATAGACCTTAATCATTTAGAAGTAAATGTATATATAATTTTTTTTCTGTCACTTGGTTTAAATATAGTTCTTATTATATATATGAGCAGAAAATAACACTTTTTCAGTTCGTACGATTTGCGGTAATTTATTTAATGTTAATTCTGGAATTTCACGTTTATACTGTTTCTGTTGTTCCGCTTATTTATCTGAGAGATGTTACTTTTTTTTCTTGTTATTATTTCTCTTTATAAGCAATTTTACTTGTTCATTGGTGGAATAATACCTCTATGGAAGGTTATCACTTCATTTTTTGCGCGATCGTCCGATACTTCTTCTGCCGATTCGTGACTTATCTCTTCCAATTTTGACGTCACGGGTCTCCTCCATTCTGCTTATGTGATTATTCCATTCTTTTTTTCTATTTTGTGTAAATTCATTTATACACTTTACGTTACATTTTCTTCTAATGTCTTCACTTCTCTTTTGATTTCTCAGCGTATTTCCTATAATTGTTCTCAGTACTCTCATCTCTGCCGTTTCCATTATTCTTTGCGTTGTGGCTGTGCCGGGTCTTGTTTCTGAAGCATATGTCATTATTTGTCTTACACTGGCTTTATAAATTGATATCATCTCAGTGTTAATGTGTCTGTTTAGCCATATAGTGTTATTAAGGCATCCTGCCAGTCTATTTGCTTTTAGTACTTGATCTCTCATTTCTTTGTCCAGGTCTCCGTAGCTAGACAGTGTAATTCCCAGGTATCCCAGGTAGATATCTCTACTCCCCGATTTCAGCAAGCAGTCACCAAACTATTAAAACTGCTACATTCATGCTTCCTATTATCCAACGATTAGCCAGTCCATGACTATATGCATTATTATGGTACTGATATTGCTGCTGCCCCTCATAAGTAAATAGAATATGCAAGGGCGATTTTGGCAATTTAATAGGATTTTTGTGAGTTAGAATATAATTTCTCCGAGAAAGTAAAGAATATCTATCCGCTATCCAGATTTAATCCATAGATTAAATATTAGAATACTATAGAATAATGCTATTAGCAGCAAAAAAAAACGATATAGTAGTCAGTAACGAGAAAACCAAATAAATGTTCATTAACAGACAAAAGAGACGATGTAGTAGGGCATATAACTTAACAATAGATCCCTATAATTTTGAAAGATAGGAGCGTTTTAGATATCGCAGATAATGTTTTCACATAAGAGATCAAAGGGAAAATTCAGGTAGCAAACTAATATATGTATAACTCTCATAACAATTTTAAATCCAGAAGTCTAACACGAACTACTAAAATGAGGATATATAAAACAATGTAAGTAAAACTCAGGTATTAATTAGATCAGGATTGCTAGGAAAACCCCCAGAAGTGTTTTACGACCGGGAACTAATGCTAATGTCAAACAGGTATATAAAGATTGCACACGTCGTACAGGAAACTAAATCTCAACGCCAAAGTTATTGTTTTGCACTCTGTATTGATTGGTGATTCATAAGATTCATACATTTCTTTAAGAATTCTTCTTTCTGCGACGCTCAATCGGCTCTTATTTTGTTTTTTCAATTGTCCGTGTTTCACTTACATACGTAGATTCTTATTTTTGGTACTGCGGGGATGTATTTTGGATTTAATTTTTTTGCTTAAAACGTAGCAATTACCAGCTTGTATTCTGTTGTTATTCTCTGTTGTAGTGTTTTTATTAAAACTGCTCTTAAATCCCAAATATTTAGACCGATGAACCATTTCAAAGTTGTACTAGTTTATTGAAATATTATGTCCTATCCTGTTCGTAGTGCTCTTCTTATAATAGCCATATATTTTTTTGTCATCGTTGATTTGAGGACCCTTCTTTGCGCTTTTTCCTATTAAATGTCTTAATGTTTTTTCTTAATAATAATTATACTTGCTACTATATTTAGTCTGTATAATGTAAGGACCTTGCTTATTAAACTGAGATTTTCTGTATTTACTTTGCGGGTGATGCTCTCCAACACGATGGTAAACACGATTGGAGACACGGCATTTTCCTGTTTGAGGTCACTGTACATTTGAAAGTGAGTTGACAGTTAATTTCCTTAGGTATGCCTAGTTCTGCCATACAATTACATAACTAGTGTAATGTTTTTTTTATTCCTAACATTTTTTATTATGTATATAATTCTGAATATTTGATCAATGGTTCATTCAGTTTTTCTAATTTCATACTAATCTTTCCTAATTTCACATTTGTGGTTGCTGTCTGTCAAAGAAAACACCATTTTCCAGAGCTGATGCTATGATTTATATTTGTTGTTAAAATTACTTTGCTGCTGTATCGAGTACCGTTTACTGGTATATGAATTTGGTTACGAATTTATCTTGTGTGCTGAACTCTATTAAATCTTTTACCGCGAATTGAAAAGAATGTTTTAACCTTTATTTGTAACATTTTTATCGTTAACGTTCAGTGAAATATTTTACGTTTATCTAAATAAGTATTTACTATATTGTATAATGATTGTACATGTTTCCTGTTTGAGATCAATGTACATTTGAAAATAAGTCGATAATTTTCCTTGAAATATTACTTTACTTGTACGTTTCTCCTTGTTAAATTAATTAATTTCTTAGGTAAGCCTAGTTATGCCATAGTATTCCATAGTTTTATTCTTATTATTATATCATGTGTTTGTTCAAAATCTATAAATAACTAGTTTAATGTTTTTTTTGTATTCCCAACATTTCTCATTAACTGCCTAATTGTGAATAATTGATCAATGATTTATTAAGTTTTTTCTAATTCCACACTAATAGTCTCCTATTTGATAGTTCACCTATTCACTCAATCGTTATAGGTTTATTAGAAAAAAATCGTTATAGGTTTATTAGAAAAAAATCTGTATATCCTAATAATTAATACCTAGCTTATACCGCTATAGTTTGTGCAGTACATTTTATCATCCCTTTTGTGTATGGGTATGATTTTCAGCAAGTTGGTACTTGCTCTTACTTTTAAATTGACAGGTTAGCTGTTTAACTGCCTATACTGAACTTTCTTCTTCATGTTGCAAATATATATAAAAATTAATAAAAACCACTCTGACATACCGTTGACTGAAATATTGGAGACCCTATATTATTCAATCAATGGAAATACTAAGATCACACGGGGGGAATATTATGGGTTATTTCTGGTTTCGTCATAATTTATACTAGTAAGTAAGTAAGTTCGTGTAACTTTCTGGCTAAGGTCTAGTGTTAGGGTTTTCAGGTCGCGCAAGCGCCCCTAATATGACTTAACGACTACTTTCGTAGCCGGAACCGACGGCTTTACGTACCCTCCGAAGCACGGTGGCAGCGCAGTTAAATTAGAAATTGAAAATTTTGTCGGTTCCAGGATTCGAACCCGGGCCCTCCAGCTTGTTAAGCCAGTAACACAGCCACTGAGCTACGGCTGCCACATAATTTACACTGAAAATACTAACAAGAGAGTGCTCTCACTTCCACATGTTAAAATTGATATATAGTACCAACAGATGCTAGTTATATACCATCAGTACTAATAAAATGGAAACTATTAAATTAATGTCAATTTCATTTAATCAAACGTACTAACCTTAAACATGGTCATTTAAGGAAACACCTCAAAAATATTGACAAAAAATTAAAAATAGCTTAAGCGTTATACAAGTAACAGAGCAGCAAAGCTCACAGCATGAGAATATTGCCTCGTACTTTTATATAGCAATTTGTTCTCACAATTTTATAGTTTTTCGAAAAATGAACTCCGATTAGAAGATTAAAACGTCAAACAAAATGTAAAAACCTATTCATATTTTGTGATACAAAATCTTCAATTTCGATATTGAATATTCTTAATAAATGTATAATCTAATATTTAAGCCTGTTTATGTTTTACATACTTGGAAAACACTAAACAGACAAATATTTATTCCTTTATGTACTAGGTTCTAAAAAAAGTGTACTCAAAACAAATAAATATTATCTACCAAGTGTTTTATTTCAGTTTCATATGAAAGCACCAGATATTAGATATGTATTATAAATTTCGTCATAGGTGCAAATTTGAGATAAAAACCAAATGATAGAGCATATAGTGAAATATAAATATCTTAGAATAGCTGTATCGAGCGAGGATAAGATAAGGTTATTGATGAGGAAAAAAATACCTATCGCTGAGGAAGTGAAAAAGTAATTGGCAAACGCAAATGAAATATGCATTACAATCTATCATGATACACATATATTCGTACTACAGAAAGAAGACAAATTAATAAACACGTTAAGGGAATCTTAATAATAAGCAAAATTTAACTTTTAATACACAGAAGAAATAATGATATGCAGAAGAAACACAAATTAAAAAACGTTATCCACTTATTGTACGCAAGAGAGATACCTCTAGGAAAAATCAAAACGACCGAAAATATATACCAAAATAACACAATAAAAGTAAAAGTAGAAGAAGAACCAACCGACCCTAATAAAGCTGACAATGGGATAAGACAGGGATATTTCCTGAGTCCTCTATTGTTCAACCTGATTATGGATGAAATAATAAAAAAGTAAGAACAAAAAAAAGATACCAAATGGAAGAAAAACAAATTAAAATTGCTGTGCAAACGACGCAATACTACTCTTTCAAAATGAAGATGATTTACAACGTGTGCTGCACCAATTTCATATAACTGCCAGAAAATTTAACATGTTAATTTCCCCAAAAGAGACAAAATTCATGGTTACAACAGCAAATTTACTAAGATGTTAATTGGAGCTGAAAGGTCAGATAATAGAACAAGTGATGGAGTTTAAATATCTAGCCATCACATTATCTAGCTACGGAAAGCTCGAAACTGAAGTGGAAGATCCAGTGAATAGAGCAAACAGAGCCGCAGGCTGACTAAATGAAACAATATGAAGCAATAAAACTATCGGGAAAGAAACGAAAGGCAGAATTTACAAAACAGTCATCAGACCAATGACATACGCGGCAGAAACAAGACCTAACACAGAGAGGACAAAAAGGATATTAAAAACAGCAGAGATGAAAACACTTAGAAAAATTGATGGTAAGACACTATGGGACAGAGCTAGAAGTACAAATATACGACGTAGATGCAAGATGGAGAAGATCAAGAACTGGTTAAGAAATAGAAGAGTAGAATGGAACGATCATATAAGCCGAATGACAACAAATAGAGTAGTAAAGACGGCAAAAGACGGTCAACCCGTAGGAAGACGATCAGTAGGAAGATCACGAAAACGATGGAACGGCAACTTACTGGACGCACATTGAAAAATGACAGTCATGTCTATATAAATAGAAGAAGAAGAAGAAGAAGAAGAAGATACACAGGATAAACATTAAAATTGCTGCAAGAAAGATAAAATAAATCAGTCATATTAATGTAGAATAGCAGAGGACAGAGTGTTTAGAGAAAATAATGAATCAGTCATATTAATGTAGAATAGTAGAGGACAGAGTATTTGTCATAGCTTTGGACAAGTGCCCAATTAAAAAAAGAACACAGGTCGTTCAAAAAAGACGGAACTCTAAAAAGAAAATAGAATAGATTTAAAAAAATAAAAGCATAAACATGTGTTTTCCTACTTTTTTAATATTGAAAATACGTAAATAGAACATTGAATTAAAATGTAATCTTTGATAATCTGTGATAAACCCATCACCTGAACAGTGGCACCGATATATGTAGTTGAAATTGTTTACACTTATTTTAACTGTTTATTTTGTTATTATCTAGATATGAGTTGCGACCGATATCACAAACTTATTTATTTTTCACAAAGAGGCTCTTTAATACCTAATATTATTACTATACAAATCTGATTCGAAATATCGTCAAAAAGTAATACACGGCATGTAAAATTTAAATTTTTAATAAAAAGTAAAAGATTAGGCATTACTTATGGGATTCAAAGAACGCGCGTTAAGGAAGATTGAAGTACTTATAAGATCACCGCAATCGGGCATACCCCGGGTAATGATGAATTAATTAATCGGCTAATTCTTCAGTCACCCCTTTAATATGATTTTGTCAAATTGGTCCTTTTTAGAACCAACTATTCTAATAACATATGTCTATAACTGTTAAGGGTATATCTAGAGATCAAGAAACTTTACTTTACTTAAACTTATCAGACATATGAGCTAAACACGAATGTAACTTATCTCTAGTGCAGGAAACACATATAGGGCCTAACCTAGGGTATTTGGTATATAGCTGATCGCTGAAAACCACATCATAGATATAGACATGCTATTTCTGTCGCAAAAGAAGCAAAGAATAACTTAAAGTAAGAAAGGACAAAACCAGTCAGCCGAGAGAACCTTTTAACGATGTTGAGCTTGGATCCACCATCTACATATTTAATGAAAAATAATACAACTACCGACATTGAGGATCTGAGCACAAAGCTTATTACGAAACCTGGACCAAAAACACTCTACAATGGCTTATCCGCATGATGAACAACTGTATTCAAATTATGGAGATAGCCAAAATTTAGAGACAAGCCAAAGTTGTTACCTTGCTTAAACCTGGCAAAAAAAGACGGGTACGAAAAATATCCGGTATCAGGGGTGGTATTTTTCAATCTAAATGCCGCTTACGGCACCTTAAATTACAGAATATTTCTCCAAAAACTATATGATATCCCCTTAGATAACAAGCTCACTTACATTGTCTGCGTATGCCAACATAAGAGAATATTTTTTTTATCACTCACTGGTAAGAGTAGCAGATGAAGAACGGTCTCGCTTGGGGTAGCATAAAGGCACCTACACTGTATTACATTAACACAAACAAACGATCCATACCGGTAGATACTAGGACTTCTATTATATAGACGAGACACCTATTATTGCACAATAAAAATAAACTATGAATAAATTTTCAGCCAAAACCCCTGAAAAACTCGTGGGTGCTCCTTCAATTTCCTCAACATAGACGTTTTCACAAAACTGAACATCCAATCTTATCATAAAATCATTGAACTGTAGACTTCCTATAAATTCCTATAAATTTCTGTAATTAAAAGAAACATCAAGTTCGGCATTGAACTAATAAAATTATATTAAATGAAAAAACAACATAAAATTTTCTATGCAAGCGAACATTCCATTCAATAATAAGCCCAAATCCTTTTGTATCTTCATACCTGTTTTTTAAAGAACCAGTTACATTTTAGTACGTAGTTATACCAGGTAATATGATATCCTCTGTTACACAGTGTTATGCGTATGACATTCCACTGTCTACAAACAGTAGATAAAAATACGGAGCCCATATAAACCGTTCAGGGTATATGTTGAAAATATACGGTATAATCGCACAGTTGCCAAACTCTCAGAGCTTAGTTAAACCGATAAACGTATGCTTCAAATATACAATGAAGAAGATCTGAACGACCCCTATAATATATACACGTGAACTAAGCGATATACATTTATGATACAGGGGTATTTACGGGCTCCAAAAAATTTTTATAAATTATTAAACTCTACATGCTGATGAATCGACTAAACCAATATTACGGAATTGTCAAGTGAGCTCCGTATATCGGTATCCACTTGACCACGGAGCTCA
Source organism: Diabrotica undecimpunctata (assembly GCF_040954645.1). Taxonomy (NCBI): domain Eukaryota; kingdom Metazoa; phylum Arthropoda; class Insecta; order Coleoptera; family Chrysomelidae; genus Diabrotica; species Diabrotica undecimpunctata. Next base: position 80,015,081 of record NC_092809.1, on the reverse strand, counting down.
ATTGAACCTGAATTTTAACATGGGCGGAGTTCACTTAATGCCGTAGATATATATATATATATATATATATATATATATATATATATATACATATATATATATATATATATATATATATATATATATATATATATATATATACATATATATATATATATATATATATATATATATATATATATATATACATATATATATATATATATATATATATATATATATATACATATATATATATATATATACATATATATATATATATACATATATATATATATATATACATATATATATATATATATATATACATATATATATATATATATACATATATATATATACATATATATATATATATATATATATATATATATATATATATATATATATATATATATATATATTATATTATATTATATTATATATATATATATATATATATATATATATATATATATATATATACATATATATATATATATATATATATATATATATATATATATATATATATATATATATATATATATATATATATATATATATATCTACGGCATAAAGTGGACTCTGCCCATGTTAAAATTCAGGTTCAAGTGAGCTCCGTGGTCAAGTCGACACCGATATACGGAGCTCACTTGACCATTCTATAATATTGGCTCTGTCGATTCGTCAACATGTATAGTTTCATAATTTTTAAAAATTTTGTGGAGCCCTTAAGTACCCCTGTATCATGAATGTATATTGCTTAGTTCACGTGTATATCTTATAGGGGTCGTTCAGATCTTTTTCATTGTATATTGGAACCATAGGTATATCGGTTTAAGTAAGCTCTGATAGTTTGGCAACTCTGCCATTAAGCTGTATACTTCTCGCGTATAGTCTGAACGGTTTATATGGACTCCTTATTTTTGTTATCATTCAAACGTATTACATTGTGTAACAGATATGAATACTATTAACTACCTGTTTTTGGTAGGTACGTGCTTTTCTAAAAATAGCTTTATAGATACAAAAGGATTTTGTTACCAAATTGGATTTTTTTCACATGCGGAAATTTCCTAATGTATTTTGTTAACGTGAGTATGTCTTCATACGTTTTATTTAAGAATTCGATAGATAAGAACTTCTTTTATTTTATCCATTGTTTTATATCTTTTATACAGATTTTTTATTATTTTATTTCTTGTTTTATCTGTGTACTGCAGATAATTCTGGATAGAAAGTTATCTCAAAATAAATATTGAAGTGCTAAAATAAATATTTTTGTGTAAAAATGGATAGTAGTGCACAAAAAAAGAAGAATGCTTAATTTATCTAACAACAATTATACCACTTCACCCATATTACATACTTACACCCATATTACATACTGAATGTTTTATCTCCTATTTAGGGGTAATATGTAGTCAATATAAGTGTAGTTAGTGTCAAATTTGCAATGATCAATATAAGTAATAGCTTACTGACTGTACTTTACATGTTTAGTTCAAATAAATAAACCTTGTCCCTTCAAAAAAGAGCGATTGGAATGGCAAAGTCAATTAAGAAAGTGTAATGAATCTTGTATCACCCCAGATTCACACAGGTTAACCGGTGTTTGAAGGCAAGAGTCCTCATTGAAGATTTAAGGAAGATAACTACCATAAGGAAGTTCCTTTCGAGGGTTCAGATGGCGAGAAGCAGCTTATTTTTTTTTGTATGTCTTGCAGATGTGTTGGTCTAGCTAGTTTTTCCTCGATTCTAGTCATAAAATGGGTTGTTATTCGTGGAGTGGATGTTACGAATCTAGACTTTGTTTCTTTTGTTCTCTAGCTACTTATCTTCGGATATTATGTGGATTGATAACTACGATATTGTAGAGCTTATGTATGGATGTGAGTCTTAATATCCGCTGAATTTGGCTGACTAATTTATAGCTAAATCTACGTGTTAAGTATGTATTGATATCATCCATACAAGCAAGGTATATTCGGCAGCAGAAGCATAGAGTTCAAGCGTCTACGTTTTAAGAGTGGAAGGATGTGCTTCCCATTTTAGCTGACAAGTTCGCGAAGAATATTATTTTTCTGGTTCTAGTTTTCCATTTAGTTTTAAACAAAGTTCTGTGAAGTACAAAGTGTGTTTAAGGATTTCATGACACTATTGGTTCAGGTATATGTTCAAATTTGTGAAAGCGTCTCTGTTAGGGACATTGAAGGAGCCCGCCTGACTTTTTCCAGGGTTTGGCTTAAAATTAATTTATAATCTATTTTTATTGTGTTTAAGATATGATATTTAGATTTTTCTCCACTTCAGCAACAAAATTTTTTGGTTGTGCAACAATAGATGGATCGTCTACAAAATAAAAGTCCTAGTATTTACTGGTATAGGTTGTGTAAATATTATACAGTGTAGGTGCCATTACGGTACCCAAAAGGAGACCGTTCTACTACGTTCTCCATCTTCATCTTCTATTCTTATCATTGAGTGATACGGAAAATTTTCTGTTGTGTAGGCATACGCGGATAATACAAGTGAGTTTATTACCTAAGGGGATATCACATAGATTTTGGAGAAATGTGCTTTAATTTAAGGTGTCGTAAGCAGAATTTAGATTGACAAATACCACTCTCATGTCTGATATTTTTCATATGCGTCTTCGCTGTGTTGGGCAAGATTTAGTATGTGTAACGAACATGATCATCATCATCATTTTGGCTTTACAACCCTGTGTGGGTCCTAGCCTCCCCAAGAATTTTTCTCCAGTCGTCCCTATCCATCGCCTTCCTCCGCCAAGCACGTATTAACATATTTCTCATGTCTTCATCGATGTTATCTAGGAATCTTGTTCTGGGTCTTCCTCTTCTTCTTTGACCAATAGGTCTATCAAGGAGCGTTTTGCTAGCTGGGTCGGTTTGCTCCATCCGCATTACATGGCCTACCCACCTCAGACGTCCTATCTTTATGTGTTTTACGATATCTGGTTCCTGGTATATCCTATAGAGTTCGAAGTTGTATCGTCTTCTCCAGACACCGTTTTCATTTACCGCTCCATAGATGCGCCTTAGTATTTTTCTTTCGAAACATCCTAACATGATCTATCCTGTCATATATAGCCACTTTTATCTTTAAATTGAAGTTTTTCTTCTAATATCGGTTTATATTAAGGATCATATGCAGAAGTATTTTGTATAGCTGAAAAAATAAATAGATATATTGGCCGATAGCTTTTGTGGTCGTTGGGGTTTTTGTCAGGTTTAAGCAAGGCCACAACTTTGTCTTTGCTTTGTTTGTCTGAAGACTTTGGATATCAGTAACTGTTGTATTTTTGGTCCAAATTTTATAATAAGCTTTGTGCTCAGATCTTCAGTCAGTGCCGTACTATTCTTCATTATATACGTAGATAGTGGATCCAAGCTCAACATCGTTAAAAGGTTCCTTCAGCTGACTGGTTTTGTCCTCTCTCATTTTAAGTTTTTCTTTGTTTCTTTGCCGGCAGAGATAGCACTTTTACATTTATTATGTGGTTTTCAGCGATCAGCTTAATACCAAATACACTATTTTTTGCCCTCTATGTATTTTCTGCACTAGAAATACGTCACATTTGTGCTAAGCGCATATGTCTGATAAGGTTAAGTAAAGTAAATTGTCTTTATCTCTAGATATGCCCTTAATATTTGTAGACATTATTAGAATAATTGATCCTAAAAAGGACCGATTTGACAAAAATCATATTGACCGGGTGATTCTGATTAGCCGATTAATTAATTATTCATTACCCAGGGTACAACTGATTACGGTGGTCTTATTTGTACTCAAATTTTCGTAAAGGCTTTTCTTTTGAACCCATAAGAAATGGCTAATTAACTTGTCATTAAAAATAATTTTACACACTGTTACTTTTCGACGATATTTCGAATCAGATTTGTATAGTAATAAGTATAGTTAATATGGAGTCTCTTTGTGAAAAGTAAATGAGTTTGTAATATCGGTCACAACTCATATATGAATGATAAGGACATAAACGGTTAAAATAAGTGCACAGAATTTTAACTAAATATATATCGGCGCCATTGTTTAGGAGATGGATTTATCCAGAGATTAAAGGTTAAATGTGTATTCCAGGTTCTATCTACGTATTTTCATTACTAAAAAAGTATAATTAAAATAAAGGCCTTAAGATATATTTAGATTCTATGGAAATTAGCAAATTAAAAAATACAGACATAATTATTCTGAATGACAAAATTGAGACAAACAGTTGCCTCAAGTATTGTTTATATTGTAATTTTCGAACGTTGGTTATGGAAACATCATGTACATACCACCAGATTCCCTAGATCGACATTCAGCAAAATTCTTTTAATAATGATGCGGGAGTAAAAATATAAATATCTGGGAGCTTACATCAACAAAGAATTAGATTCAGACTAAGAAATCAGGGTACGAATAGAAATGGCAAGGGCAGCGTTCTTAAAATTCAAGCAATTGTTCTGTGACAAAAATCTTAATACTGCGCTGAGACTGAGGTTTGTTGAATGTTACGTCTGGTCTCAACTATTGTACGGAGTAGAAATATGGACGGTAAAAGCGCAAATAGTTAGGAAGCTTCAAGCCTTTGAATTTTAGATATACCGGAGAATGTTGAGAATGGACTGCCAGGGTCACCAATGAGGAAGTGCTGAGAAGGATGGGTCGAGACAAAAAATTGTTGAGAACAATAAAAGTACGCAGGACTGCATACCTGGAACACATACTAAGGAATATAAAGTCTTCTGCAGGCCATCATGCAGGGTAGAGTCGATGGCAAAAAGGGAATAGGTAGAAAGAGGAAGTCATGGCTGCGAAATATTCGTGACTGGACAAAGATGACTGTAGACGAATTATTCCACATTGGAAAAGACAGAGATACTTTTAGAAATGTGGTCGCCAACCTCCGTTAATGGGGACGGCATAGGTAGAAAAATAGTGATACGCTAAACAAAAAAAACAGAGATGAAGATAGGCGCCAAGAAACTCTGTGTTATAAAACAGTTGAATAAAATACAGATTCTCGATTCAAATATTCAAAAATTTAATGAACAGCTTACTAAAATAGAAAATAACGTCTATTTAAAATGCAATTCATTAATGGCTCAAGGTACAAAGCAGTCCTAGCATCTGCTAATGATATTGATCTTATAGAAACTCTTTCCGCAAACGACATCTTCAACAAAGTGAAGAGAGCACGAAAAATGTTTTACTTAAAATCAACAAAATAAAAACCAAATACAAGCGAATCAACAGAAGAAAGCAATTCAATACAGAGCATAATTCACTTAAGACCTATTTTAATACATGAATGCGAATCATGGACAATGACTAAAACAAATAAGGAAGAACTCCGAATATTTGAAAGAAAAATAATAAGAAAACTTTTTTAACCTCATTATCATATTGCTACAAATCCGTGTAGAATAAGAACACATACTAAATAAAAAAGCTCTTATAAATATATTGTTTAGGAAAATAAATCGCTAAGGTAGATCGGACACATGCATAGACGCCAAGATGTCAAACTTGGTTAAAAAACGTAAACTAATTTTTGAAACCAAATTCAGTATTTTGCTTTAATCTGTGCCTTCTAAGAATTGCAAGGAAAAACAGACGTTGATAAAACTGTTATTAGAGACATGGGAATGTAAAAATTGCATTGAACAACATATCTCCTCAACTAAGCAAAAATCTTAACGAATTGGTTTCTAGTACTCGTACAGAGTATATCGAAATAAAAGGAAAAAGACAGTTAAGCAAGAAGAAAGTGCAAGCATTTACGTTTTAATGGTGAAAGGATGTGCGCCCCATTTTTAGCTGACAAGCTTGCGGAGCATACTATTTCTGGTCCTTAGTTTGCCTTTTAGTTTTAAACAAGATTCTGTGATTGACAACGTGCGATATAAACTATCTACAAGGTATTTATAGGAAATTCAGAGTTCAAGGATTTCATCACACTATTGGATGTTCAGTTTTGTCAAAGCGCCTGTGTTGGGAAAATTGAAGGAGCGTTCCTAAGATTTTCGGGGTTTGGCTTAAAATTAAATCGTAGTTCATTTTTATTATATTTAAGGCATCTATTAGATTTTTTTCCACTCCAGCAACAAAAGTTTTTGGTTGTGCAATGTATGGTCTACATGAAAATCCTAGTATCTACTGGTATCTGTTGATCATTTGTGTAAATGTAATACAGTGTAGGTGCCATTACGGTACCCCAAGCGAGACCGTTTGTCTGCGTTCTCCATATTACCATTGAATGATACGAAAAATCTTCTGTTCTGTAGATATACGCAGATAAAACGATGTTTACAGTTTGTCATACAGTTTTTGGAGAAATGTCCTCTAATTTAATGTGTCGTAGGCGGCATTTAGATTGACAAATACCACCCCCGATACCTGATATCTTTCGTACCCGTTGTTGCTTTTTGCAACAACGGGTACGTTATTACGTACGTTATAAGTATTACGAATAAAAATAAATAAGCAAGAAGAATATAAGTGAACCATATTTAAAATAAGTGACAGAAAAAAGAATATTATATATACATTTACTTCTAAATTAAAAATAAAATACTCGTATGTCTGATAACGAAAGATACAAAATTTACAAGCGACAAAGTATTTTTTAAAACAACCGAACATATTATATGTAATAATTGTAATAGATATGTTGGCTATAATCAAATTACCATAAAGCCACCGAAATATTTTATCTGAGTAATGACTTACTACTGATTGCTACGTTACGTTATACGATACATTTATAGTTAAAGCGAAATTAGGTGTTATGCCTACTTATTATTTTAGTATCTGTTACAAGTTAGATACTAAAGTATTATAGTAAGATATTGAATTCCCTACATTTAAAAATTGAAATATTGAAATTAGACAGTAAAAAATTATAATTTTAAGATTGATTTACAAATTATTATAATTTAAATTTTACTACTTTATGAAACAAATATTGTACATCATAAAACGTAGCAATCGAAACATCGGAACGTACATTTATATATTAAATTTTTCAGTGTCAATGCATTAAAAAAATACTAATACATAAAAATTGCCCTTTCCAAGCTTATAACAGACACTAACTTAAGTTTAAAAATAATTAAAGCAAGTAATATAAATTACCACCATAAAATATTTAACTACATTAACCAAGTATTTGTGAAATTTCGGGATGAATAAATTGATTGATATTTAAATAAATTTCAAGTTCCAAAACGTACCTGCTGTAAAATTTAAAAATCTACGACTAATCAAATTATTGGCAACATCGGAGGAGTTTAGTTGTGTACGGGGAAGAATACATACGGATCCCAAAAGTGTTTTACCCTATTACGGAGTTCATTTAATCCTACGTGTTGGTCGGAGTCTACATAAAGCGCTACCCAGATAATAATATACACGGTGTATATTCTCCTGGAGTTAGTATAATACCGTTTTAGTACGGGGCCCACATTAACCGCTAGATCTATATATATATATATATATATATATATATATATATATATATATATATATATATATATATATATATATATAAGAATAAGAAAAAAGAAGTACTTGTGACTCGTTTGGAACAAATATATAACTGTTTTGGATGGGTTGGAGTCAATAATAGGGCTATTG